>NC_086445.1:566887212-567187212 GCF_028390025.1 Pseudophryne corroboree
GGACATTTGCACAGCAGAACTTGAGGGTATGAATGATGGAGGTGATACTCGTCGAACACTAATTGATGGATTCTTCACTGGTGAGTTTTTTTTATTGGAAAAAGGGGGGTGGAAGCTGCGCTCACAGAGTGGGGTACCAATTGTGCTGCTATACCTGAAGGCGTCCTACCTCCTTGCGTGGAATAATGGTTGTAAAGGTCAGCGCACTAATTGGTTGGTAAGGGTATGTAATGGGTGTGTGATGGTCTGGGTGAAGTTTGTGTACCACGTGGATGTGTGTGTTAATGATGGTCACTCTAACCGTTGGATTGCCGTGTGCATCTAATTTTATTTTTATTTTAAAATGTTCATACAGTATCAAGGTTGTCCTTATTGGCAACAACCTATGAGGATTAGATAATGGTTCCTTTCAGTTATTTGTCCACCTCTTTCAGGTGTGTCCTGCAGACTACCCTTTATTTTGTATACCTTTTTTTTATTGCCTTTCTATTTGTTTATGCTTGTTAGATACTGATCCTACTAATGTTTTTTTTTTTTTTTAATTGCAGAAGAATGTGCTTGAGATTTTCTTCCGAGTTTGGCCCCTGTTGTTTAAAATATGGCCATTTGGTTTTTCTTGTTTGCTTTTTGAAGCGCAGTTGTTTATTTTTCTATTTACTTGTTGGAGGCTTTTTTTTTTAAAATTTAAATCCTATCAGGTATGAAATTTGTCTATTAGTTATGATGTGAATGAGTTTGCTATTTCAAATAATGTATGTTAAGTTTGTGTCATTTAAAAAAAAAATAAACAGCCTTTTTGCAGCTACCTTGACTCCATGAGAGGCGTCTCCTTTGTACCCACACTTACCTGTCCCTGGCTCCTGTGATCCATCCTTCCCTGCAGCGAGATGGCCTCTCCACTTCTTTCCTGGTAGAAGGAGGTTGATGCTGAGGGATCCCTTCAGTCTCCTTTCTGGTGAGTATCCCCCAAATCCCCTCCCTGCCTCCTCTGTGTCCATGCTAGCTTTTAGGTTGTAAGTGTGTACTAAGCCCAGTGTGTGTGTCTCCCTCTTTTTTTTGCAGCTACCGTTAACCTTGACTCCATGAGAGGCGTCTCCATTGTGCCCACACTTACCTGTCCCTGGCTCCGGTGATCCATCCTTCCCTGCAGCGAGATGGCCTCTCCACTTCTTTCCTGGTAGAATGAGGTTGATGCTGAGGGATCCCTTCAGTCTCCTTTCCGGTGAGTATCCCCCAAATCCCCTCCCTGCCTCCTCTGTGTCCACGCTAGCTTTTAGGTTGTAAGTGTGTACTAAGCCCAGTCCTCTTTATGTTTTTAATAGGAACACTGATTTGGACTTCTCTTTGATCCTTTCAACACAACCAAATCAACTTTCTTATCAAACAGAACAGAAGGTTGCAAAGTTTTAAACTTCTTAAAGGTTACAATGTAAAAGAATATTCAAGGATTTTTTAATGAGTTTATTAAAGTGATGAATTTAATTTGTTTTGTAAATGTCAATGAACTGTAAACAATATATACTTGAGTTTGCATTTTTATTCAAGTTTTTTTAAATAAACTTACATATTAAAAGTTATTTGTTCAAGATTTTTTTTTATAAATAACAATATAATTAGTATAGTATACCTATATAAATATATAGGTATAGTGTATATCCCTCCATTTAACAGTGCACACACATAAGCATCCAGAAGCACAGAAACAAATCATGTAGGTAGGACGCCAAACAATCAAACAGAGTTACGTTTACCCTGAGAAACAAATGTAAAATGTATAACATTAAAATGAAGGATAGTGCAAACCACAACGAGCAGTACATATAGACATTGGTCCAATTTGAGAGGACAAGTAAGAATTAACAATGTGATTCATCTGGTTTTTGTTGTTGTGTGTATGGTCCTGGTGTGGTTGCACTATCAGGAGGAGCAGGACTAGGACATGTTGGCATTTGCGGATGGACATCACCAGAGTCCAATCCATGTAATTGTCCCTCTTGTCCAAAACCTGGAAATGGTTGAGTTGATTCTTGAATGGCAGGATGGTGTTGTCCCTGACTCAAAGCAGCCAACATCTTCAACATAATAGTATTCATAGTTTGGAGTTGTGTAGCTATTAGAGATGTATTTGCTGCAGTTTGGCTATGGCTGGTCTGCATGATTTGTAGGCTGTTTCCCTGGCACGAAGTGTTGTCCACAAGTTTGTTTAAGGCAACAATCATGGTACCTAGTTTGGACTCTATGCCCTGTAACACGGTAGAAGTGGAGGTTGTCACGTCTCTTAGATAATCAGAGAAACGTCCCAGTGTTTCGTCCATCTTTAGCAGACGGTGGTCTACGGTTACACAAAAGCTTTCTTATCTGTTCTCCATTTGTCTCGCTATGTCATTCACACGTTCAGTAGTCCCTGTCGATAGGCCTGTCCGTATATCCTCCAACACTTGAAATTGACTTTCTAAAAAAAAATATTGATTTAATAAAAATGTTACTTAAATATTATTCAGTCATACTTGCGTATAGTTGACATTTTAGAAAATAAAAAAAGTTGGAATACACTAGTTACACATTACTGTACCTATAGGAGATGATACTTGTGTCCTATCAGGCTCATCTAAAGGTTCTACATCTACCTCAGGGGAAAAAGCTGCAGTAATTGCTGTGGCAGATTCAATCAGCTCCTCCGATGTGTTGGTATGTACGTCAGATAATCGTGTACTCTCTTGTTCTGGTTCCTGAAATGGCTCATTTATTGGGCTTGAAGGAGAAGTGGAAATTAAATCTACAATTGAAGAAAAAGTAAAAAATATGAAACATGTTAGTTTACAGTAAATATGTGTTTTGAGCGAGTACATGAATACGCTTCAAATGTGGAGGTTCAATTTGCTGCTGACAATGGGGGTAATTATGAGTTGATCGCAGCAGCAAGTTTGTTAGCAATTGTGCAAAACCATGTGCACTGCAGGATAGACAGATATAACATGTGCAGAGAGAGTTAGATTTGGGTGGGCTATTTTGTTTCTGTGCAGGGTAAATACTGGCTGCTTTATTTTTACACTGCAATTTAGATTGCAGATTGAACACACCCCACCCAAATCTAACTCTCTCTGCACATGCTAAATCTGCCTCACCTGCACTGCACATGGTTTTGCCAAACTGCTAACAAATTTCCTGCTGCAATCAACTTGGAATTAATCCCCATATACGTTGTTCTCAGTCACTCAAGTGTGCAACATAACTTGTGATGTTCCTTTACATTTTTCGAGGCAAGAGCAGCTGCATGTCATGTAGAGAAATATTAGAGATGATCTCAACCTACTTCTGGCAGAATGGTGTGTAATGTTACACAATGGTCATACACCTTCACACTTTTTTTAACCATGGTTGTCACGAAGCATATTGGCACATGATTATTTCCTTAAAACATTGTGAAATTGGGGACCTCATCTTGCATTTTCGCATTAAATAGTATTGGTGGTTGCATCACAATTGCAGGATATGGTCCAAACTTGAAAATTCTTTTACCTTCCGCAGTGGGCTGTGGGTCCTGGGTTATCGTCAATATGGCAGCGGTGCTGCTTTCCAGAATATGTGAGGGTGTCAATTTTTCAGTAAATTTTTTACAAATTAATTTTCCTGGAGTCGGTTCAGCTTGGACGTTTTTTACGGCTTTGTCATGTCTTCTTACATCCTCACTCGTCAGTTGACTCATGGTCAATCTACCTGCTTAGTAAGAAAGTTTAATTAGAATAATTTTCAAAACAGTTTATTTAGTTTTCAAAATTACTACATACTTAAGTTGTACTCAATTATTTAACTAATGGATTTACCATGAGTTTTACTTGTCTTTTTGGAAGATGTTCCAGCTGCTGATGCCATTTTTTCAGCAAGATTTCTTAAAAGCTGTGAATCTCCTAATTTTGGAAATTAGGCATTACAGGTATACACATTTTTGTTAAAGAAAATGAATACAATGTAGACCACTTTATTGCTGATATGAATATTGCTTGCAGGGCCGGTGCAAGGTTTCTTGGTACCCTAGGCAAAACTTCAGCCTCCCCCCACCCCCGACCTCTAAGTAAGCTGGCAGCTACAGTATTGATTAGTTGTAAAAGTTACAAAGACTTTTATTTATTATTTTCTGTTCCGTGTTGATGCATACATCTGCAGATCCCTCTGCTGGTATATTAGTCTTGTTGTGCAATTGTATAAAAATATCTACACACACAACCATTGGCGTTTCTATAATGGGTGCAATGTGTGCGGTGCACACGGACCCCTGCCATTACAGGTGGTGGAACTCAGTTCCACCTCATTCCCCCCCCAACTTTAACCCCTGACGGTCGCCCATTCACACAGCCAGACAGGCCGATATATCTGCAAGATATATCAGCATCAGCTGTGCTGCAGAGTTGATGCAATATGTCTATGAACGGTGCCTTCACAGACATAACAAGTGTACACACCCACTGATGCACTACAGACATACATCGCCCGTTCAATAGAACGGGCGATATACCTATTTGTGTGCGATTAGACCACCTGCGATGTGTTTGGAGTGAAGAGACTGCATCAGAAACTACATCATAAATATATACATATATACAGGAAAGACAAAATGTGAGGAGTGATCACGTTCTAGAGGCTGTGTAAATAATGTTTGTGATCATTCTGAAACGGCAAAATAACAGAAAAAGAAAACCTTATGTCATATTACATTAAATGCACACATGTTAAAATTAGAGATGAGCGGGTTCGGTTTCTCTGAATCCGAACCCGCACGAACTTCATGTTTTTTTTCACGGGTCCGAGCGACTCGGATCTTCCCGCCTTGCTCGGTTAACCCGAGCGCGCCCGAACGTCATCATGACGCTGTCGGATTCTCGCGAGACTCGGATTCTATATAAGGAGCCGCGCGTCGCCGCCATTTTCACACGTGCATTGAGATTGATAGGGAGAGGACGTGGCTGGCGTCCTCTCCATTTAGATTAGGAGAGAGAGAGAGAGATTGACCTGAGGCTGATACTGTAGAAGAGAGTGCAGAGTTTAGTGACTGACCACAGTGACCACCAGCAGTGCAGTTGTTTTATTTAATATATCCGTTCTCTGCCTGAAAAAAACGGTACACACAGTGACTCAGTCACATACCATATCTGTGTGCACTGCTCAGCCCAGTGTGCTGCATGCCTGCATCATCTATGTATATATTATATATCTGACTGTGCTCAGCTCACACAGCTTATAATTGTGGGGGAGACTGGGGAGCACTGCAGTGCCAGTTATAGGTTATAGCAGGAGCCAGGAGTACAAGACAGTCACATACCATATCTGTGTGCACTGCTCAGCCCAGTGTGCTGCATCATCTATGTATATATTATATATCTGACTGTGCTCAGCTCACACAGCTTATAATTGTGGGGGAGACTGGGGAGCACTGCAGTGCCAGTTATAGGTTATAGCAGGAGCCAGGAGTACATATTATATTAAAATTAAACAGTGCACACTTTTGCTGCAGGAGTGCCACTGCCAGTGTGACTGACCAGTGACCTGACCACCAGTATAGTTAGTAGTATACTATATTGTGATTGCCTGAAAAAGTTAAACACTCGTCGTGTGACTTCACTTGTGTGGTGTTTTTTTTTTTATTCTATAAAAAACTCATTCCGCTGACAGACAGTGTCCAGCAGGTCCGTCATTATATAATATATATACCTGTCCGGCTGCAGTAGTGATATATATATATTTTTTATATCATTATTTATCATCCAGTCGCAGCAGACACAGTACGGTAGTTCACGGCTGTAGCTACCTCTGTGTCGGCACTCGGCAGTCCATCCATAATTGTATACCACCTACCCGTGGTTTTTTTTTCTTTCTTCTTTATACATACATACTACTACATCTCTTTATCAACCAGTCTATATTAGCAGCAGACACAGTACAGTACGGTAGTTCACGGCTGTGGCTACCTCTGTGTCGGCACTCGGCAGTCCGTCCATAATTGTATACCACCTAACCGTGGTTTTTTTTTCTTTCTTCTTTATACATACATACTACGACATCTCTTTATCAACCAGTCTATATTAGCAGCAGACACAGTACAGTACGGTAGTTCACGGCTGTGGCTACCTCTGTGTCGGCACTCGGCAGTCCGTCCATAATTGTATACCACCTAACCGTGGTTTTTTTTTCTTTCTTCTTCATACATACATACTACGACATCTCTTTATCAACCAGTCTATATTAGCAGCAGACACAGTACAGTACGGTAGTTCACGGCTGTGGCTACCTCTGTGTCGGCACTCGGCAGTCCGTCCATAATTGTATACCACCTAACCGTGGTTTTTTTTTCTTTCTTCTTTATACATACATACTACGACATCTCTTTATCAACCAGTCTATATTAGCAGCAGACACAGTACAGTACGGTAGTTCACGGCTGTGGCTACCTCTGTGTCGGCACTCGGCAGTCCGTCCATAATTGTATACCACCTAACCGTGGTTTTTTTTTCTTTCTTCTTCATACATACATACTACGACATCTCTTTATCAACCAGTCTATATTAGCAGCAGACACAGTACAGTACGGTAGTTCACGGCTGTGGCTACCTCTGTGTCGGCACTCGGCAGTCCGTCCATAATTGTATACCACCTACCCGTGTTTTTTTTTCTTTCTTCTTTATACATACATACTACGACATCTCTTTATCAACCAGTCTATATTAGCAGCAGACACAGTACAGTACGGTAGTTCACGGCTGTGGCTACCTCTGTGTCGGCACTCGGCAGTCCGTCCATAATTGTATACCACCTACCCGTGGTTTTTTTTTCTTTCTTCTTCATACATACATACTACGACATCTCTTTATCAACCAGTCTATATTAGCAGCAGACACAGTACAGTACGGTAGTTCACGGCTGTGGCTACCTCTGTGTCGGCACTCGGCAGTCCGTCCATAATTGTATACCACCTAACCGTGGTTTTTTTTTCTTTCTTCTTCATACATACATACTACGACATCTCTTTATCAACCAGTCTATATTAGCAGCAGACACAGTACGGTAGTTCACGGCTGTAGCTACCTCTGTGTCGGCACTCGGCAGTCCGTCCATAATTGTATACTAGTATCCATCCATCTCCATTGTTTACCTGAGGTGCCTTTTAGTTGTGCCTATTAAAATATGGAGAACAAAAATGTTGAGGTTCCAAAATTAGGGAAAGATCAAGATCCACTTCCACCTCGTGCTGAAGCTGCTGCCACTAGTCATGGCCGAGACGATGAAATGCCAGCAACGTCGTCTGCCAAGGCCGATGCCCAATGTCATAGTACAGAGCATGTCAAATCCAAAACACCAAATATCAGTAAAAAAAGGACTCCAAAACCTAAAATAAAATTGTCGGAGGAGAAGCGTAAACTTGCCAATATGCCATTTACCACACGGAGTGGCAAGGAACGGCTGAGGCCCTGGCCTATGTTCATGGCTAGTGGTTCAGCTTCACATGAGGATGGAGGCACTCAGCCTCTCGCTAGAAAAATGAAAAGACTCAAGCTGGCAAAAGCAGTAGCACCGCAAAGAACTGTGCGTTCTTCGAAATCCCAAATCCACAAGGAGAGTCCAATTGTGTCGGTTGCGATGCCTGACCTTCCCAACACTGGACGTGAAGAGCATGCGCCTTCCACCATTTGCACGCCCCCTGCAAGTGCTGGAAGGAGCACCCGCAGTCCAGTTCCTGATAGTCAGATTGAAGATGTCAGTGTTGAAGTACACCAGGAAGAGGAGGAAATGGGTGTTGCTGGCGCTGGGGAGGAAATTGACCAGGAGGATTCTGATGGTGAGGTGGTTTGTTTAAGTCAGGCACCCGGGGAGACACCTGTTGTCCGTGGGAGGAATATGGCCGTTGACATGCCTGGTGAAAATACCAAAAAAATCAGCTCTTCGGTGTGGAACTATTTCAACAGAAATGCGGACAACAGGTGTCAAGCCGTGTGTTCCCTTTGTCAAGCTGTAATAAGTAGGGGTAAGGACGTTAACCACCTCGGAACATCCTCCCTTATACGTCACCTGCAGCGCATTCATAATAAGTCAGTGACAAGTTCAAAAACTTTGGGTGACAGCGGAAGCAGTCCACTGACCAGTAAATCCCTTCCTCTTGTAACCAAGCTCACGCAAACCACCCCACCAACTCCCTCAGTGTCAATTTCCTCCTTCCCCAGGAATGCCAATAGTCCTGCAGGCAATGTCACTGGCAATTCTGACGAGTCCTCTCCTGCCTGGGATTCCTCCGATGCATCCTTGCGTGTAACGCCTACTGCTGCTGGCGCTGCTGTTGTTGCTGCTGGGAGTCGATGGTCATCCCAGAGGGGAAGTCGTAAGCCCACTTGTACTACTTCCAGTAAGCAATTGACTGTTCAACAGTCCTTTGCGAGGAAGATGAAATATCACAGCAGTCATCCTGCTGCAAAGCGGATAACTGAGGCCTTGACAACTATGTTGGTGTTAGACGTGCGTCCGGTATCCGCCGTTAGTTCACAGGGAACTAGACAATTTCTTGAGGCAGTGTGCCCCCGTTACCAAATACCATCTAGGTTCCACTTCTCTAGGCAGGCGATACCGAGAATGTACACGGACGTCAGAAAAAGACTCACCAGTGTCCTAAAAAATGCAGTTGTACCCAATGTCCACTTAACCACGGACATGTGGACAAGTGGAGCAGGGCAGGGTCAGGACTATATGACTGTGACAGCCCACTGGGTAGATGTATGGACTCCCGCCGCAAGAACAGCAGCGGCGGCACCAGTAGCAGCATCTCGCAAACGCCAACTCTTTCCTAGGCAGGCTACGCTTTGTATCACCGGTTTCCAGAATACGCACACAGCTGAAAACCTCTTACGGCAACTGAGGAAGATCATCGCGGAATGGCTTACCCCAATTGGACTCTCCTGTGGATTTGTGGCATCGGACAACGCCAGCAATATTGTGTGTGCATTAAATATGGGCAAATTCCAGCACGTCCCATGTTTTGCACATACCTTGAATTTGGTGGTGCAGAATTATTTAAAAAACGACAGGGGCGTGCAAGAGATGCTGTCGGTGGCCAGAAGAATTGCGGGACACTTTCGGCGTACAGGCACCACGTACAGAAGACTGGAGCACCACCAAAAACTACTGAACCTGCCCTGCCATCATCTGAAGCAAGAAGTGGTAACGAGGTGGAATTCAACCCTCTATATGCTTCAGAGGTTGGAGGAGCAGCAAAAGGCCATTCAAGCCTATACAATTGAGCACGATATAGGAGGTGGAATGCACCTGTCTCAAGCGCAGTGGAGAATGATTTCAACGTTGTGCAAGGTTCTGATGCCCTTTGAACTTGCCACACGTGAAGTCAGTTCAGACACTGCCAGCCTGAGTCAGGTCATTCCCCTCATCAGGCTTTTGCAGAAGAAGCTGGAGACATTGAAGGAGGAGCTAACACGGAGCGATTCCGCTAGGCATGTGGGACTTGTGGATGGAGCCCTTAATTCGCTTAACAAGGATTCACGGGTGGTCAATCTGTTGAAATCAGAGCACTACATTTTGGCCACCGTGCTCGATCCTAGATTTAAAGCCTACCTTGGATCTCTCTTTCCGGCAGACACAAGTCTGCTGGGGTTGAAAGACCTGCTGGTGAGAAAATTGTCAAGTCAAGCGGAACGCGACCTGTCAACATCTCCTCCTTCACATTCTCCCGCAACTGGGGGTGCGAGGAAAAGGCTCAGAATTCCGAGCCCACCCGCTGGCGGTGATGCAGGGCAGTCTGGAGCGACTGCTGATGCTGACATCTGGTCCGGACTGAAGGACCTGACAACGATTACGGACATGTCGTCTACTGTCACTGCATATGATTCTCTCACCATTGAAAGAATGGTGGAGGATTATATGAGTGACCGCATCCAAGTAGGCACGTCACACAGTCCATACTTATACTGGCAGGAAAAAGAGGCAATTTGGAGGCCATTGCACAAACTGGCTTTATTCTACCTAAGTTGCCCTCCCACAAGTGTGTACTCCGAAAGAGTGTTTAGTGCCGCCGCTCACCTTGTCAGCAATCGGCGTACGAGGTTACATCCAGAAAATGTGGAGAAGATGATGTTCATTAAAATGAATTATAATCAATTCCTCCGCGGAGACATTGACCAGCAGCAATTGCCTCCACAAAGTACACAGGGAGCTGAGATGGTGGATTCCAGTGGGGACGAATTGATAATCTGTGAGGAGGGGGATGTACACGGTGATATATCGGAGGGTGATGATGAGGTGGACATCTTGCCTCTGTAGAGCCAGTTTGTGCAAGGAGAGATTAATTGCTTCTTTTTTGGGGGGGGTCCAAACCAACCCGTCATATCAGTCACAGTCGTGTGGCAGACCCTGTCACTGAAATGATGGGTTGGTTAAAGTGTGCATGTCCTGTTTTGTTTATACAACATAAGGGTGGGTGGGAGGGCCCAAGGACAATTCCATCTTGCACCTCTTTTTTCTTTTCTTTTTCTTTGCGTCATGTGCTGTTTGGGGAGGGTTTTTTGGAAGGGACATCCTGCGTGACACTGCAGTGCCACTCCTAAATGGGCCCGGTGTTTGTGTCGGCCACTAGGGTCGCTAATCTTACTCACACAGTCAGCTACCTCATTGCGCCTCTTTTTTTCTTTGCGTCATGTGCTGATCGGGGAGGGTTTTTTGGAAGGGACATCCTGCGTGACACTGCAGTGCCACTCCTAAATGGGCCCGGTGTTTGTGTCGGCCACTAGGGTCGCTAATCTTACTCACACAGTCAGCTACCTCATTGCGCCTCTTTTTTTCTTTGCGTCATGTGCTGATTGGGGAGGGTTTTTTGGAAGGGACATCCTGCGTGACACTGCAGTGCCACTCCTAAATGGGCCCGGTGTTTGTGTCGGCCACTAGGGTCGCTAATCTTACTCACACAGTCAGCTACCTCATTGCGCCTCTTTTTTTCTTTGCTTCATGTGCTGAATGGGGAGGGTTTTTTGGAAGGGACATCCTGCGTGACACTGCAGTGCCACTCCTAAATGGGCCCGGTGTTTGTGTCGGCCACTAGGGTCGCTAATCTTACTCACACAGTCAGCTACCTCATTGCGCCTCTTTTTTTCTTTGCGTCATGTGCTGATTGGGGAGGTTTTTTTGGAAGGGACATCCTGCGTGACACTGCAGTGCCACTCCTAAATGGGCCCGGTGTTTGTGTCGGCCACTAGGGTCGCTAATCTTACTCACACAGTCAGCTACCTCATTGCGCCTCTTTTTTTCTTTGCGTCATGTGCTGATTGGGGAGGGTTTTTTGGAAGGGACATCCTGCGTGACACTGCAGTGCCACTCCTAAATGGGCCCGGTGTTTGTGTCGGCCACTAGGGTCGCTAATCTTACTCACACAGTCAGCTACCTCATTGCGCCTCTTTTTTTCTTTGCGTCATGTGCTGATTGGGGAGGGTTTTTGGAAGGGACATCCTGCGTGACACTGCAGTGCCACTCCTAAATGGGCCCGGTGTTTGTGTCGGCCACTAGGGTCGCTTATCTTACTCACACAGTCAGCTACCTCATTGCGCCTCTTTTTTTCTTTGCGTCATGTGCTGATTGGGGAGGGTTTTTTGGAAGGGACATCCTGCGTGACACTGCAGTGCCACTCCTAGATGGGCCAGGTGTTTGTGTCGGCCACTAGTGTCGCTTAGCTTAGTCATCCAGCGACCTTGGTGCAAATTTTAGGACTAAAAATAATATTGTGAGGTGTGAGGTATTCAGAATAGACTGAAAATGAGTGGAAATTATGGTTTTTGAGGTTAATAATAATATGGGATCAAAATGACCCCCAAATTCTATGATTTAAGCTGTTTTTTAGTGTTTTTTTAAAAAAACACCCGAATCCAAAACACACCCGAATCCGACAAAAAAAATTCGGTGAGGTTTTGCCAAAACGCGGTCGAACCCAAAACACGGCCGCGGAACCGAACCCAAAACCAAAACACAAAACCCGAAAAATTTCAGGCGCTCATCTCTAGTTAAAATGCACCCAGTCCTAAATACACATACTGTCAATGCGCAAAGTGGGAATATGGAAGTATAAATTGAACACCCCCATCATTTTAGGTAATCCTCCTACTCCCCACATGCTCTTCTTTGTGTCTGATCGCCTGCGTCTCTCACCTTTACTTACCCCCTGCAACTGCAACTGCCGGCTATCCTTTCAACCTCTGCACTTCTTACTGCTCTCCTCACCACCGCCCTCATTCCCTGCACCTTGTTTCACTTCCTACCTGCTTCCTTCTCACGCCCCGGCACCTCTAATACCCTTTTCAGACCGCCACCTATGAACATGGGTTGTGGGCACATGAGCGCGCATAACCCGTGTTCATGTGCGGTCTGAAAGGAGCAAGGGTTGAAATACCGGGTCGAGCGACCCGGTATTTCAACCCTGGTCGTGAGCAGGGTTGAACATGTCTTCAATCTGGCTCACTGTCCTGTTCACTCTCTATGTACGGGCAGCGCTTTGAGATCATGTCCTCTCCAAGCACTGCTCCCGCCGCGCCACCGCTGACGTCAACATGCCAGGCTGCTGGCTGCGGTGTGAAAGGTTCTTGAGGCGGGTCGGACCGTGGGTGTCATGCTCTTGGGTGCGACCCACCTCAGACGGTGTGAAAGGGGTATAACTAACCTCTCCTCTTTAGCCCCTAGCCCCTCTCCCCAGTTCCATTTATCACCCACTGCAGCTCCTTCCCAAGCAGGGACACTGACATCTCAAATCAGGTCCCAGCACCAGGGCAGATGCAGTGGCATACACACTCACACTCAGCAGTCACCCACTGTCACACACACTCACACTCAGCAGTCACTCACTGTCACACACACACTCACACTCAGCAGTCATCCACTGTCACTCATACTCAGCAGTCACTCACTGTCACACACACTCACCAGTCACTCACACTAACCAGTCACCCACTGTCACACACACTCGCACTCAGCAGTCACCCACTATCACACACACTAACACAGTAGTGCTCACCTAGAGTCACCTCTCACTGCGCAGCTGGCTGCGATGAGCCCGGGCAGCAGCTCCCTATCATCCGCAGGGGTAATGTTCAGCGCTACACAGGAAACACGTAATTGGTAGAATAGCTGCGCTTGTCAGGATCGGCCACTGCAGGAATAACAAGGGGGAGGGACAGGGAACTGCCGGCTGGGAGGACACAAGGAGGATGTCCCGGGTCCCAGTGCTGCTGAGTTTTGTGAAGCGGGAAGTGTCTGATAGGCCAGGGGGAGGGCACCATGCACGATGATTCCTTGAAGTGCATGGCATGTAAGCAGGGGCGGATTGGGAACTAAAAGTGGCCCTGGAAAAATTTCTAGAAGTGGCTCCATGTGGGCGACACCAAATCAATGGTAGGTGGAACCAATACTAAAGTAGACGGGATCAGTACACAGGGCCATAAATATGGGTTGCGAGCAATGCTGTCACGAAAGGGCCCTGGGGGCAGCACTGCTACTGTGCCTTAGAATTTAAACTTTTTTTTTCATGTGCCTCCAGACCTGCACCTATGCAGGAAATTCAAATTGTGTACTCATTTGTGATTTGCTTTAAGTAAACTAGAAGAATCCCATTAAGTTTATACTAAAATACTCTTCTGCTGGCCATATATTAGTACGACTTGCATTAGATGCGTGTTGTCCGACGAGCTCCCCCGCCAGCTCCCTGACGTACGATATATCGGAAGTTGCTTATGCACCTTACAATCTATCATATGATCCGCAATTGACCCCCACCCAGATCGACTGATCATATGTGCAGCACACATGATCAGTTGATGCGACGTGTGACCCACGGGGACACGCATCGCATCGTGGAGGTCATTCCGAGTTGTTCGCTCGCAAGCTGCTTTTAGCAGCTTTGCACACGCTAAGCCGCCGCCTACTGGGAGTGAATCTTAGCTTCTCAAAATTGCGAACGACATATTCGCATTATTGCGATTAGACCTCTCTTAGCAGTTTCTGAGTAGCTCGAGACTTACTCTGCCATTGCGATCAGTTCAGTCAGTTTCGTTCCTGGGTTGACGTCACAAATACGCCCAGCGTTCGCTCAGGCACTCCCCCGTTTCTCCAGCCACTCCCGCGTTTTTCGAAGAAACGTCAGCGTTTTTTCACACACACCCGTTTTAACGGTCAGTTTCCGCCCAGAAACACCCACTTCCTGTCAATCACATTACGATCACTAGAACGAAGAAAAAACCTCGTAATGCCGTGAGTAAAATACCTAACTTCATAGCAAATTTACTTGGCGCAGTCGCACTGCGGACATTGCGCATGTGTACTAGCGACTAATCGCTCCGTTGCGATAAAAAAATAACGAGCAAACAACTCGGAATGACCACCCATAATCGCACCCAAAACATGCAATGGGTCGATCCACGCGTCAATATTGTGTATTCGTACCTAGTGTATGGCCAGCATTCTTCTGCACCGATGACCTGTAATTCACTGTGCTGTAATGAATAGGATATCCTATCCAGTAAAGCATATGTTGCAGCCTCAGGGTAACCACATAACCAAAATATTGACAGGGCGCACCAAAGGTGCGTGGCAAAAAATATGGGGTTGTGGCCACAGAATAGTTCCAATTCACAATACACCGCACAGCAGCGTCTGTTATTCACATTACAGCGTACAGCGGCATCACATTACACCGCCCAGCAGCATCTGGTACTCACAATACAACGCCCAGCGACGTCCATTGCTCATATTACAGTGCACAGTGACGTCACATTACAGTGCACAGTGACGTCACATTACAGTGCACAGTGACGTCACATTACAGTGCACAGTGGCGTCACATTACAGCACACAGCAACGTCTGTTACTCACATTACAGAGCACAGCGGCATCACATTACAGCACACAGCGGCATCACATTACAGTGCACAGCGGCATCACATTACAGCGCACAGCGATGTCCGTTGTTCACATTACAGAACACAGTGCATCACATTAAAGTGCACAGCGACAACCGTTACTCACATTACAGCGCACAGCGGGCGTCACATTAAAGCGCACAGTGACAAATGTTACTCACATTACAGCGCACAGCAGGCTTCACATTACAGCGCACAGAAACAACCGTTACTCACATTACAGTGCATAGCCACATACGTTATTCACATTACTGCGCACAGCGACAACCGTTACTCACATTACAGCGCATAGCGACAACCGTTACTCACATTACAGCGCACAGAAACAACCGTTACTCACATTACAGTGCATATCCACATACGTTATTCACATTACTACGCACAGCGACAACCGTTACTCACATTACAGCGCACAGCGGCATCACATTACAGCACACAGCGATGTCCGTTGTTCACATTACAAAACACAGTGCATCACATTAAAGCGCACAGCGACAAACTTTACTCACATTACAGCGCACAGGAACAACCGTTACTCACATTACAGCGCACAGTGGCTTCACATTACAGCGCACAGAAGCGTCACATTAGAGCACACAGCGGCGTCACATTACAGTGCACATCCACATACGTTACTCACATTACAGCGCACAGCAGCGTCACATTACAGTGCACAGCGACAACCGTTACTCACATTACAGCGCACAGCGGCGTCACATTACAGCGCACAGCGACAACCGTTACTCACATTACAGCGCACAGCAGGCTTCACATCACAGTGCACAGCGACAACCGTTACTCACATTATAGCGCACAGCGGCGTCACATTACAGCGCACAGCGACAACCGTTACTCACATTACAGCGCACAGCGGCGTCACATTACAGCGCACAGCGACAACCGTTACTCACATTACAGCGCACAGTGGCATCACATTACAGCGCACAGCAGTGGCACGTTACAGCACACAGCGACAACCGTTACTCACATTACAGCGCACAGTGGCATCACATTACAGTGCACAGTGGCGTCACATTACAGCGTACAGCAACGTCACATTACATCGCACAGAGACAACCGTTACTCACATTACAGCACACAGTGGCGACACGTTACAGCGCACATCGACATACGCATACCCTCCAACTGTACCTTTTTAATGGGTACAGTACCTTTTTTTTTAATGGTCTGTACCTATTTTTGGCTCTCCAAACTTCCATTGAAAGTATAGGAGATGGGGCATGACCACGCCCCCTTTACCCGTGACCACGCCCCTTTTTCTAATGTGTAGCGATTTTTGTGTGGAAAATGTTGGAAGGCATGCATACGTTACTCATATTATACTGCAGGTGGGGGAGGGGGTGCCGTGAGTGGGGGAGGGTGAGTGCCACGAGTGGGGGAGGGGTGCCACAAATGAGGGATGGGGGGTGCCGCGAGTGGGGGAGGGAACAGATGGGGGTGGAGTGTGTGTGAGAAGGGGTCAGGAGTGTTGCAGAGAGAGCAGGAGAGGAGACAGACTCACCCTTCGTGCACTGCTGTGGGGCTGCTGGGAACTGTTACTGGTGACTGGAGGAGCTCTGTCACGTGAGATGACAGACTATCCAGTGACAGAGCTCCTCCAAGCTGCGGCCGGTTCTGGCGGCTGCCAGATATAGTGCTGAGGTACGCGCTATGCAGGGGGCGGAGCCACGTGCGGCAATCGGCCCCACAGTACGGTCGGCCTCCCGGGATCCTTCCCGGTAACCTCATAGGCCGATCCATCCCTGCATGTGAGCGCTAGTACAAGACCCTCGCCGCGGCCGCCCGTAGGCTAACCTATTATTGAAAAATATATATATATTTTTTTAAATGGATTTAAAGGGAGCATGCCGCCCTCTAGTGGCCGGTGCTCATAGGCAGCTGCCTAAAGCTGCCTAATGGTAGCGCCGGCCCTGATTGCTTGATATTATCTGGTAATTGTGTAATTACCTTGGCCTTTTGAAGACTTTGAAGCTGTGGCTTGTCTACTCCCGCTACCAGATACCTGAACTTGTATTGGTCGATGTGTTTCACTGGGATCTGTATTAAAGGGAGTGTTATGCATAAATATTAATCTCCTTAATACAAAGGCAAGTCTGAAGTATTGTTTTTTTTTTTAAATTTAAAAAAAAAAAAATTCTACCTAGACAAAAAAGGTGCATGGATTAATGACAGATAAACGAAAATCTACGTTATTTGCTAAACAGATTGTAAATTTTTTACAAGAAATAATCAAATGAAAGTAAAAAAAATAAAAAATAATATTCTTGAGGTGCATATCTTGTGTCACATTTAGTTATTACTGTTTTATTTGGGTGAATTGGTGGTGAATACATGGTACTCTTATTTATTGAAAGTGAGGTGAAGTTTACTTTTGGACAGCTTTTTGAACAAATTTTTTTTTTAACCCTTCAAAATAGTCTGAAATATTTTAATCCATAAGAAAAATGGCATACAGGAGCAGCACTTTTAAACAAAGCTTGTAATGTGTTTTGGATTACTTGAGTTTATTATAAATGGACTTTTAAAATACCTTCTTCAGTGTGTATTCTGCTGACCATTGATGCCATCCTGGCTTGTTTAGGGTGATGGGATTTTGCCCTTTTTTCAACTTCTGCAGTGCGTATTTTTTTACTTGGTCTGCCTTCTTGACTCTCCTTACAAGTTCTATCTTGAATTCCACCTTTAGAACATACTACATTAGTAAAAAACAAAAATTTTAATTTTGTATACAATTTTTAATTCACATACTTACTTTGTGCCTGACTTGAGACTGAAGGCCGAGAGTGTCTGTGAGCAGTACCACTTGTTGATTGACCTTGATGTCTTTCCATCGATTCTCTTATATCTGTATATTTTTGATAATAATGTAAAAAAAAAATGGTTAAATTAAAGACAATAAAAATGGGGGTGGGTGGTGGGTTGGTTAGAATGATTATTACCTGTGCTTATAGCAGGCCTGGAAATGCTGCTATCTATGCTTGCTGGCAAGCCTTGAACCATAGCCGGATTCATTCTCTGAATGATTTTTTCTTCCCAGGGCAGCCAAGTTATGTCCAATGCCGGTCCTCCACCTGTACCTTTTTTATAATTATGCTCTTTAGCCATTTTTTTCTTGGTGCATCTCCTGCAATCACTGTATCTTTTTTTACATACATCTACTTCCCTGACTACACCAGAAACTGCAGTAACATTATCTGCAATTTTCCGCCATATTTTCATCTTTTCACTCGGATGAGTTTTAGCAGAGCGATGACCTAAAAGCTTGTCATAAAATTTGTCAACACCATCGATTAATGCATCATTCTCTGCATTGTTAAATCTGGCAGATCGGATAGCCTTATTTTTTTTAGATTTGGAGTGAGCAGGTTCCTCAGCCTCAGAGGTGGCAGTATCCTCATTATTTCCCTGTAAAAAAAAAATATGACAAAAGTCACAACAACAAAAAAATGGATGGTGGGGTGGGTGCATGTGTGTGGAGGGATGGTGGGGTGGGTGCATGTGTGTGGAGGGGTGGGTGCATGTGTGTGGAGGGATGGTGGGGTGGGTGCATGTGTGTGGTGGGGTGGGTGCATGTATGTGGAGGGATGGGTGCATGTGTGTGGAGGGATGGTGGGGTGGGTGCATGTGTGGGGAAGAAGCATGCGGTGTCAGCCAGTGACGGGACAGGGCAGGTATGTGTGTGTGTGTGTGGGGGGGGGGGGGGGGGGGGCGATGGATATGGTGGAGTGGTGGAGGAGTTTGTAAAGCACTGTTTTTTTAAAAAATACCTGTGTCTGTTGATGATGCATAGACCCTGAACTCTGTCTTGGCTCAGGCTGCCACTCCTCATCACTATCAGGATTTGAAGACACTGGAGAAGGGATTGGCCTCTGTCATTTCTCACGTGACATTCTTCTAAACACTGTTTTTAAAAAACAGAAGTAAACATGCAGCAGAACATTGAACATGATAGAACATGCAGCACTACACTGCAGTTGAAACAGAAGAATAATTTCAGACAATTTTTATAAACTTTAAATTGAAAAAAAAAATACACATTAAAAAAAAAAATCAACCACAAAAAAAAAAAAAAACCATTAGCATGATGCCCCTCCTCCCACCCATCTGAACGTGCCATGTGGCCCCTGCCAGCATATGCCCTTTGCCATTTGGCCCCCAGGGGCCCCATGGCACCGGGGTTAAACTACAGGGGAGCCCATGTGCCCACATGGCAAGTTCAGATGGGAGGGGGTTTGGGGCCCCTGGGGGCCACATGGCACAGGGGGGGAATACAGGGGGCCCATGTGGCCACATGGCAGGTTTGGATGGGTGGGTGGGGGTCGGGGCCCCCAGGGGTCACATGGCACAGGGGGGGAATACAGGGGGCCCATGTGGCCACATGGCAGGTTCGGATGGGTGGGTGAGGGGCGGGGCCCCCGGGGGCCACACGGCACAGGGGGGGAATACAGGGGGCCCATGTGGCCTAATGGCAGGTTCAGATGGGCGGGTGGGGGGCGGGGCCCCCGGGGGCCACATGGCACAGGGGGGGAATACAGGGGGCCCATGTGGCCACATGGCAGGTTCGGATGGGCAGGTGGGGGTCGGGCCCCCCGGGGGCCACGTGGCACAGGGGGGGAATACAGGGGGCCCATGTGGCCACATGGCAGGTTCGGATGGGCGGGTGGGGGTCGGGGCCCCCAGGGGCCACATGGCACAGGGGGGGGAATACAGGGGGCCCATGTGGCCACATGGCAGGTTCGGATAGGTGGGTGGGGGTCGGGGCCCCCGGTGGCCACATGGCACAGGGGGGAATACAGGGGGCCCATGTGGCCACATGGCAGGTTCGGATGGGCAGGTGGGGGTCGGGGCCCCCGGGGGGCCACATGGCACAGGGGGGGAATACAGGGGGCCCATGTGGCCACATGGCAGGTTCGGATGGGCGGGTGGGGGTCGGGGCCCCCGGGAGCCACATGGCACAGGGGGGGAATACAGGGGGCCCATGTGGCCACATGGCAGGTTCGGATGGGCGGGTGGGGTTCAGGGCCCCCGGGGGCCACATGGGAATACAGGGGGCCCATGTGGCTACATGACAGGTTCGGATGGGCGGGCAGGGGTCGGGGCCCCCGGGGGCCACATGGCACATGGGGGAAAATACAGGGGGCCCATGTGGCCACATGGCAGGTTCGGATGGGCGGGTGGACGGACAACACAGATTGGGCAATTTACCAATCTACTCCACCAAACAGGGCCAAACATGCAAGAAAAATATGCTTCTTCTAACTGGCTGGCTGGCTGGCTTCTTGGCTGGCTTCTTGGCTGGCTTCTGGCACTTGCAGTACTTCCACATTAAACATACAGGTATGCTATGCACCGTGGAGGCTGAACTACGGCTGGAAAAACAACCTTTTATATAGTGATATTTGGCACCACCCCATATACGGCCGATTGGACAGTTAACGGAGGTAGGGGGCGTTAAGTCGTTGCTAATTGGATACCTGCGCAAAGACGAAACCGAAAGTAATATTTATCGACCGAAGGCACCGAAAACACATTTCACCCGAAAACGTGTGGTGCAGTTCGAAAAATTTAATATACCCCATAGTCTCCACACACTTTGTCAGCAACTTGCTTACATTTAAAAGGTAAAACAACAGAGATATTCAGCTTTACATGATGTGAGGGGATGGAGCAGTGTTAGGACTTAGTGTTTGGTATCCAGATGTGCAGTATTTTGATATCTATACTCCGGTTGCTATTTGCAGTTGATCGCATGTTCCTGCGTGTAGATATACGCAGAAATATAATATTCGCAAACTGTTATGATACTGTACTCAGGATATTTGGCGGGAACCCAGTGGCGAACAGCTGCAAGTATACCTGGACCAAGCATCGCCCACTCATTTAAACCAACCTATGACCCCTCATGTACTGTAAATGACCTGCCCTCTGACCTATGAAAGAAGAGCGTACAGTTCCCATTGTACTGTATTTGGACACATTGTATAAAAGAGAGGCCTTCTGACTAGGCTCACTCTCTATTCTCTGAAGGTCATCTTGCTAAGACCGACTGAGTCCTGGATCCAGGAGCGCCCACGATCAAATGTATGTATTATTGGTTGTAGCTCTTCTTTGTATATTGTTGTACTTTTTACATATATATATTTAAGTAAATACTGTTGATGCGTTGGACCACAACATAATATTTAACTACTGGTGTCGCATTCCATTCTTGTTTGGGGTAAAGTGTAATCAGCCACACGTGTCGCTATATTGTGCGCATAATGTGTCGGCGGGTATATGCAACTAATATACACAGTATAGCGGTTATATTCATATGATTAGCGGCCGCAGCGGCTCGAACCACAGTGTGCGTATGTATTGCATTTCTTTGTAAGTTAAATGAACTTCACAGTTGGGGGTTCGCAGCCAGGATATCACGTACCTAATGATGCGCTGTACAGACACGCTGTGGTCTACCAGCTAAGGATGGACACATCTAAATGCCGCTGAACCACATCCGTTTTCTTTGCGTTATCAGTAAGGCGCTGATATGAATCAAGGGACAATAGATTTCTTTGTTGCCTGTGAGTGTGACAAATGAAAATTCACATGACTCACTTACATGACACTGTCGGTGAAGCTAAACTGCAGTGTGTAATAAATAATATATATTTCTGACTCATTTGTGCGACACTGTAACCGCAGTGTGTGATATAAAAATAATTATACATATTTCTGACTCATTACAGATCCAGATTTCTGACTCAGATACAGATCCAAAACACAAAACCCGAAAAATGGTCCAGTGCTCACTAGAGATGAGCGGGTTCGGTTTCTCTGAATCCGAACCCGCCAGAACTTCATGTTTTTTTTCACGGGTCCGAGCGACTCGGATCTTCCCGCCTTGCTCGGTTAACCCGAGCGCACCCGAACGTCATCATGACGCTGTCGGATTCTCGCGAGGCTCGGATTCTATCGCGAGACTCGGATTCTATATAAGGAGCCGCGCGTCGCCGCCATTTTCACACGTGCATTGAGATTGATAGGGAGAGGACGTGGCTGGCGTCCTCTCCGTTTAGACACTTGATTTACTAATTTTGGGGAGCATTAGGAGTACTCAGTAGTGTACAGTGCAGAGTTTTGCTGATAGTGACCAGTGACCACCACTTTTATTTATAATCCGTTCTCTGCCTGAAAAAAGCGATACACAGCACACAGTGACTCAGTCACATACCATATCTGTGTGCACTGCTCAGGCTCAGGCCAGTGTGCTGCATCATCTATATATATTATATATCTGTCTGACTGCTCAGCTCACACAGCTTATAATTGTAGGGGAGACTGGGGAGCACTACTGCAGTGCCAGTTATAGGTTATAGCAGGAGCCAGGAGTACATAATATTATATTAAAATTAAACAGTGCACACTTTTGCTGCAGGAGTGCCACTGCCAGTGTGACTAGTGACCAGTGACCTGACCACCAGTATATAATATTAGTAGTATACTATCTCTTTATCAACCAGTCTATATTAGCAGCAGACACAGTACAGTGCGGTAGTTCACGGCTGTGGCTACCTCTGTGTCGGCACTCGGCAGCCCGTCCATAATTGTATATACCAGTGACCTAACCGTGGTTTTTTTTTCTTTCTTTATACATACATACTAGTTACGAGTATACTATCTCTTTATCAACCAGTCTATATATTAGCAGCAGACACAGTACAGTGCGGTAGTTCACGGCTGTGGCTACCTCTGTGTCGGCACTCGGCAGCCAGTCCATAATTGTATATACCACCTAACCGTGGTTTTTTTTTCTTTCTTTATACATACATACTAGTTACGAGTATACTATCTCTTTATCAACCAGTCTATATATTAGCAGCAGACACAGTACAGTGCGGTAGTTCACGGCTGTGGCTACCTCTGTGTCGGCACTCGGCAGCCCGTCCATAATTGTATATACCACCTAACCGTGGTTTTTTTTTCTTTCTTTATACATACATACTAGTTACGAGTATACTATCTCTTTATCAACCAGTCTATATATTAGCAGCAGACACAGTACAGTGCGGTAGTTCACGGCTGTGGCTACCTCTGTGTCGGCACTCGGCAGCCCGTCCATAATTGTATATACCAGTGACCTAACCGTGGTTTTTTTTTCTTTCTTTATACATACATACTAGTTACGAGTATACTATCTCTTTATCAACCAGTCTATATATTAGCAGCAGACACAGTACAGTGCGGTAGTTCACGGCTGTGGCTACCTCTGTGTCGGCACTCGGCAGCCCGTCCATAATTGTATATACCACCTAACCGTGGTTTTTTTTTCTTTCTTTATACATACATACTAGTTACGAGTATACTATCTCTTTATCAACCAGTCTATATATTAGCAGCAGACACAGTACAGTGCGGTAGTTCACGGCTGTGGCTACCTCTGTGTCGGCACTCGGCAGCCCGTCCATAATTGTATATACCACCTAACCGTGGTTTTTTTTTCTTTCTTTATACATACATACTAGTTACGAGTATACTATCTCTTTATCAACCAGTCTATATATTAGCAGCAGACACAGTACAGTGCGGTAGTTCACGGCTGTGGCTACCTCTGTGTCGGCACTCGGCAGCCCGTCCATAATTGTATATACCACCTAACCGTGGTTTTGTTTTCTTTCTTTATACATACATACTAGTTACGAGTATACTATCTCTTTATCAACCAGTCTATATATTAGCAGCAGACACAGTACAGTGCGGTAGTTCACGGCTGTGGCTACCTCTGTGTCGGCACTCGGCAGCCCGTCCATAATTGTATATACCAGTGACCTAACCGTGGTTTTTTTTTCTTTCTTTATACATACATACTAGTTACGAGTATACTATCTCTTTATCAACCAGTCTATATATTAGCAGCAGACACAGTACAGTGCGGTAGTTCACGGCTGTGGCTACCTCTGTGTCGGCACTCGGCAGCCCGTCCATAATTGTATATACCACCTAACCGTGGTTTTTTTTTCTTTCTTTATACATACATACTAGTTACGAGTATACTATCTCTTTATCAACCAGTCTATATATTAGCAGCAGACACAGTACAGTGCGGTAGTTCACGGCTGTGGCTACCTCTGTGTCGGCACTCGGCAGCCCGTCCATAATTGTATACTAGTATCCAATCCATCCATCTCCATTGTTTACCTGAGGTGCCTTTTAGTTGTGCCTATTAAAATATGGAGAACAAAAATGTTGAGGTTCCAAAATTAGGGAAAGATCAAGATCCACTTCCACCTCGTGCTGAAGCTGCTGCCACTAGTCATGGCCGAGACGATGAAATGCCAGCAACGTCGTCTGCCAAGGCCGATGCCCAATGTCATAGTACAGAGCATGTCAAATCCAAAACACCAAATATCAGTAAAAAAAGGACTCCAAAACCTAAAATAAAATTGTCGGAGGAGAAGCGTAAACTTGCCAATATGCCATTTACCACACGGAGTGGCAAGGAACGGCTGAGGACCTGGCCTATGTTCATGGCTAGTGGTTCAGGTTTTTTGGAAGGGACATCCTGCGTGACACTGCAGTGCCACTCCTAGATGGGCCCGGTGTTTGTGTCGGCCACTAGGGTCGCTAATCTTACTCACACAGCTACCTCATTGCGCCTCTTTTTTTCTTTGCGTCATGTGCTGTTTGGGGAGGGTTTTTTGGAAGGGACATCCTGCGTGACACTGCAGTGCCACTCCTAGATGGGCCCGGTGTTTGTGTCGGCCACTAGGGTCGCTTATCTTACTCACACAGCGACCTCGGTGCAAATTTTAGGACTAAAAATAATATTGTGAGGTGTGAGGTATTCAGAATAGACTGAAAATGAGTGTAAATTATGGTTTTTGAGGTTAATAATACTTTGGGATCAAAATGACCCCCAAATTCTATGATTTAAGCTGTTTTTTAGTGTTTTTTTAAAAAAACACCCGAATCCAAAACACACCCGAATCCGACAAAAAAAATTCGGTGAGGTTTTGCCAAAACGCGTTCGAACCCAAAACACGGCCGCGGAACCGAACCCAAAACCAAAACACAAAACCCGAAAAATTTCAGGCGCTCATCTCTAGTGCTCACCCCTCTACTGTATACAGTTAGGCAGTGGCATAACTAACAGAGGCAATGGAGACATCAGCCTCTGGGCTCCAAGCCCAGAAGATGCACCTGCATGTATACATGCACTAGTGTGGTTCACAGCAGGATCCATTTATGAACCCTGCTCTTTCAATGAAGCACTGCAGAGTTCCTGCTGCTGCTGTTAATTGGCTCTGTCCCAGGAGCCTTGCTAACACTCTCTTAAACTGACACCATGGGGTAAAAAGTGAAGGTGAACAGTGATGCAGCGGGCATCCCTTGTACCAACAACCAACCCAAAATATGGCTGCCAACAGACAGGAGACTCAGAATAATAGAAAGGTCCCCACCAAAATGACCGCAGCAGCTATGACATCACATCAGTGGAGCATGCGCAGTAGGGTCATACAGTAAGTGAATACATAAACATATACATTTGAATAATCCATGTGCCCACCCATCAAAAACTGTAATGGGGAGGAGTTGGGACCAGAAAGGAGAGGTTCCAGGATAGGAAACAGTAGGGGGCAGGATTAATCATTAAATCATCCCCCCCTAAAAGAACAGTCTAGATCTGCCCCTGGATCCACGTCCCTATCCAGCAGCATCCCCGGATCACAGCACCCCCTCTCCATGCCGGTGCTGCACTAATTCGGGTGCAGAAAGCCATGAGGCTGGCGGAGAATGCCTGCTCTCATTCTCTGCTCCCTGGCCGCCCCCTGGACACCTGCTCAGGCAGACTCTGACTCTGCAGCCAGGCAGACTCTGACTCTGCAGCTGCTGGCAGATCTCATGAAGAGGCAGTCCATGGAGGTGCTGTGGTTGCTACTTATGCTGGTACGTAGGTGGGGGGTACGAGGGTGCTCCCCATGAGGTATTCAGGCTGCACTATGGAGGTGCAGTATGTAACTTATGCCTCTGTATAAGCGTTACTACTTCCTGCTGCCTCACTCTGTTACTACTGTATATCCCTGCTGCTTCTCTCTGTCCCTACATCCATGCTGCCTCTACCCCACCCATGACAGGCTCACTCTGCCCCCACCAATGCTCTGACCTGCAGCAGCACATATATTAGTGAAGTGACCATCACTGCTGACTGCCTGCTGTCCCTATTCTCATATGTCTGGCTCATCTGCCCCATCCTCATCCTGTCCTTCCCGTGCTTGTGCAGTGCTAAATACAGGTACCAGGATTGCAGTAATGCATTCACCACAAAGCTTGCCTGGATGTCATTGGAAGAAAGAGAAGCATTCCTGAAAGGCTACCAAACATTACTTTCCGGATGCCAGAAATGACAGAAAGATAGAAGTAACACATGTAAAAGATAGGGAGGATGACAGACAGATCTGATATAAAATGAGGGGGTTCTTACCTTTTGTCAGCTGATCTGTACTTCTGTCCTTTATTTTATTCAGAGCAGGTGGGGAGCAAGGGACAGGAGCAGGGGCATTTCTAGAGAGGAGGAGGCCGATGTGCAGTTTCCATCTGGACACCCTCCTCTCTACCTGGCAGTGCTGTATTTCTGGGTACTAGAAATGTCCCATAATCTACAGTACATGCACAGATCACTGGGAAAATGGTGCCGCAGCCATTTTCCCACTGATTTTCCTACTGCACATGTGTGAAACACCAGGAAATTAGCGCTGTGCCATTTTCCTAGTGATTTCTGCAGCACTGCTACTGTGCTGTAGGACTCTGGAGGGTATTAAAAATAAAGGGTGCATTGTGTGCTTTGTAGACCCCCCTGGACCCTGGGCGCCCATGTGCACCGCACACACTGCACCCATTATAACTACACCAGTGGACAATAGGCAGGGATATATCTAGAGGCCAGAGTGCCACTGGCAAAGTAAGGGACAGGTGGACCCAATATTTGAAAAAAGAAAGGAGCGTGTGCTGAAAAGGGGGTGTTGTTTTGTGGGGGAAGGAGTGTGTCCACACAATTGTACCCCCGATTCAATTTATGCCACAAAGTAGTGCCTCTTATCAACATTGCACAACACAGTAGTGTCCCTTATACACATTACACTACACAGTAGCAGTGCCTCTTACAGGTTTAGCCACACATTATTGCCCCTTACATGTTATGCCACCTGGTAGTAGTGCGCTATACACATTTAACCATACATTAGTAGTGAAGGAGATGGGGCTGCCAATGTAATGTCACCATTCCCCAGTGCCAGCACCTGCAGGCAGTGTCGGGGGGGCACAAACTTGTTTAGGATGAGCGCAGAGGTAGTGCGATGACATGCCCCCTGCAGATGACTGTGCCACACTGGCTCCTCACCTTTACGAGTGGGCCGCCTCTCTGCTTCCCCACATTCCATCTCTGCACTGGTCAATGTCCCCACGCAGGTCCGGCGCTAACCGCTCAGCAAAGGGATGCAGTGCAAGGAGGCTCCAGACTAGAGAGGCGCTCTCCCTGCTCTGCATCCCTGTACTGAGCTGCTGCTGCTGCTGTCGGCTGCTGTCACACTCTATGATATGCAGCAGTGCTGGCAGCATAAAGCCTTCTCTCCCCCTCGGCACCAGCAGTACAAGGCCTCCTCTACCCCTCCCCCCACCTGTGTGACAATTCAGTGGCAAGGTGGGATCCAAAGGGGGCGGAGCTAGATGGGAATAAGGGGCGGTGCTAGATGGGACCAGGCTGCAGCAGGAGGATGAACTGCTACAGCTCTGGCCACCCAGACTTCCTTAGGTAAGTGTCTGGAAAGAGAATGAGTGTGTGTATGTGTATACAGTATCTGTGTATACTGTATATATGTGTGACTGTGTGTGTATGTATGTATGTGTGTGATGTATGTACAGTACTGTATGTATGTGTGTCTATGTATACATATGTGTATCTGTGTGTGTATCTGTGTTTGTATGCGTGATTGCAGCATAATGTGTGTGAGCGGAGCTGGTACAGGAGGCGTTACATGTGTAAGCGGCACTGGTACAGGGGCGTTACGTGTCTAAGCAGCACTGGTACAGAGGGCGTTACGTGTCTAAGTGGCACTGGTACAGAGGGCATTACGTGTATAAGCAGCACTGCAACAGGGGGTGTTACATGTGTAAGTGGTACTGGTACAGGGGGCATTGCATGCACAAGTGGCACTGGTACACGGGGTATTATGTGTGTAAGCGGAACTGGTGCAGGGGGCGTTACATGTGTAAGCGGCACTGGTACAGGAGGCGTTATGTGTGTAAGCGGCACTGCTACAGGCGGTGTTACGTGTGTAAGCGGTACTGGTACAGGGGGCGTTACATGTGTTAGCGGCACTGGTACAGGGTGCGTTACGTTTGTAAGCGGCACTGGTACAGGGGGTGTTACATGTGTAAGCGGCACTGGTACAGGGGGTGTTACATGTGTAAGCGGCACTGGTACAGGGGCTTTTACATGTGTAAGTGTCAGTGGTACAGGTGGTGTTACATGTGTAAGCGTCACTACTACAGGGGGTATTATGTGCGCTGTCCCTTTGTAAAGTATGGAGGGCACAAATTTATAGTTTGAAGGTGGGCGCCGAACACCCTAGCACCGGCCCTGTCCCCACACATTCCCTGCGGCACTGAGTAGCTATGGCCCTGCCCCTGGAGAGTGCTATTCTGACCAAAGAGTTGATATGCCACTGACAGGAGGAAGAGGTGGGTTGTTGTGGACATGAGGCAGATGTGAGGTACTGGGGACAGGGGGAAGAGGAGAGGTGGTGGGTACAGGGGGAAGAGGTGAGGTGCTGGGGGCACAAGGAAAAGATGTGGGAGTTTGGGATTAGAGGCAGAGAGCTGGGTACTGCTGGGGCCAGGCGTGCCGTGGAGCTGGCAAACCTCAATTGCGGTGGGCACCTGGATATTCAGCAACAGTCTGGCACTGTTAGATTGATGTTGGCTGGTGCCCGCACTACACTCAGACAGCAGTCAGGGCCAGATAGGAGAGGCATTGTGATGGGGCGGGCCACACATCTGTAGTTAAGGAAACTTTATGGCTGGGCACTGCCCTCAGCAATAGACAGCACACGGCCAATGCTGTAATGCTGCAGCCATAGTGGTGAGCCCATAGTGCTAATCTTGGGTCTGGACCGGAGGGCAACTGTCACCATGTCATCCGTCCCAGCACACCACTGTATACAATAAAAAATTAAGAATTGTTGGGACCCTCGTGTTTTGGTTTTGCCTCCCTGTTTAGTTTTTTTTTTCCGGTTTTGGAAAAACCACCCTCAAGTGTTTTAGTTCTGAATATTTTTTACACTTTGAAAAATGACTAAAATCATGGAGGTCATTCCGAGTTGTTCGCTCGGTAAAAATCTTCGCATCGCAGCGATTTTCCGCTTAATGCGCATGCGCAATGTCCGCACTGCGACTGCGCCAAGTAAATTTGCTATGCAGTTAGGAATTTTACTCACGGCTTTTTCATCGTTCTGGCGATCGTAATGTGATTGACAGGAAATGGGTGTTACTGGGCGGAAACAGGCCGTTTTATGGGCGTGTGGGAAAAAACGCTACCGTTTCCGGAAAAAACGCAGGAGTGGCCGGAGAAACGGAGGAGTGTCTGGGCGAACGCTGGGTGTGTTTGTGACGTCAAACCAGGAACGACAAGCACTGAAATGATCGCAGATGCCGAGTAAGGTTGAAGTTACTCAGAAACTGCTACGAGGTGTGTAATCGCAATATTGCGATTACTTCGTTCGCAATTTTAAGATGCTAAGATTCACTCCCAGTAGGCGGCGGCTTAGCATGAGCAAATCTGCTAAAATCCGCTTGCGAGCGAACAACTCGGAATGACCTCCCATGTATTTTAGTTATATTTTTGTTCCTACAGTATTAATATCATCAATCATGTAATTTAGACCTATTTTTGTACCTACAGTATTAATAACATCAATAATATTAATTTCCTGTCATTTTCAGTCAGTCAATTTCGCCTACAGAAATGGCACCTAAAAAAATTCCAAACTCGACACGGTTCAACTCCGAATCCCAAGATATCCACCCAGGACTTGGTTCAACTTGGATTACCTAAATTCAGCTGGCCGAACCGCACATCTCTAGTATATAATACATGTAAATGGTTCTGGCACTGAAAAGCATTGATCTTAAAGTTAACATAGCCACTGATTTTGTATTTGCTATAGATTTTTATTGAAGTACTGCTACTCATTTAATCTAAAAAAGTTGGGAGGCCTGAGCCTCAACGGTTTCCTTATAACAAACAACATATATAGGGGGGTATCCAATTAGCCGCAATAAACCTGCGGCTGCGAAAAGCTAGGGGTTTTCACATTGTTTTTAATTTATCACCGTTTTTTTAGCTCCCCTATCCACTTAAAGTTTTTTTGCAGGAAAATACATAGGGTCCCTGAAAAGCCACGGATCTATGTATTTTCGCGGTACTTAAAATAGTCACTTATCAGGGATTTGGTTCACCTGCCTTAAGCATGCAAAACCAATTACCGATAAGTGTCAGCATTGGGGTATAAGCGCCAGCTATCAGGGCTAATAGGATAGCCCCCGGTAAACCAATTAGCCGCTGTAAATTACTGGGGCTAATTAGATATCCCCCATAAACTCTTTACATTAAATGTTAAATCTATTATTGAAAAAGTTCTAAAAGAATTAGAGGGTTGGCAAAATATACAATTGTCCCAGAGCCGGATTAAGGGGGGGGGTCGAGGGGCACGTTACCCTGGGCCTCCTCTGTGAATGGGGCCCCCCAGCTTTGGTTACAGCTGCAGTGCAAAAGTGCACTGCGAGCTGGAGAAAATGAAAGTAAACAGAAGACTGAGGACGAGGAGGGGTGGAGTTCGTGCATGGGGGCGGGGCTTCACGGCACTGTGCATTCAGTGCAATCAGCATGGGAGAGGAGGAGAGCTTGGAGGCAGGACGGGATCAGATGCACACACACACAGTGTGCCTGCAGTGCCCACCCAGTGATTTTAGAGGGAGGTAAGAGGGAGGAGGGGGACACTATATGTTTATGTGTAAGAGGGAGGAGGGGGACACTGTATGTTTATGTGTAAGAGGGAGGAGGGGGACACTGTATGTTTATGTGTTAGAGGGAGGAGGGGGACACTGTATGTTTATGTGTAAGAGGGAGGAGGGGGACACTGTATGTTTATGTGTAAGAGGGAGAAGGGGGACACTGTATGTTTATGTGTAAGAGGGAGGAGGGGGACACTGTATGTTTATGTGTAAGAGGGAGAAGGGGGACACTGTATGTTTATGTGTAAGAGGGAGGAGGGGGACACTGTATGTTTATGTGTAAGAGGGAGGAGGGGGACACTGTATATAAATATTTGTGAGAGGGAGGAGGGGACACTGTATAGGAATATGTGTGAGAGGGAGGAGGGGGACACTAAGTATATGTGTAAGAGGGATATGTTTATGTGTGTGACTATGTTTATGACTGTGTGTGACAGTATGTATATATGTGTGATTGTATGCATGTGTGTCTAACTGTACATATGTATGTGTGTGACTACTTATGTGACAGCATGCAAGTGACTGTGTGTGCGACTGTACATATGTATATTTATATGTGTGACAGTATGTATGTATGTATATATGTATGTATGTGTATAAGTACTGTATGTGACTGTATTTATGTGTATGATAGTATATATGTATGTGTACTGTATATGTGCATATGCATATCGCCCCAACAATCATGATGTGATGGGACAGTATTGTTTTTTTGGGGTTCTGTCCCATCAGTGGGCAGGAGCAAAGGGAGGGACATAATGCTCCCAACTACTGTGCGCATGAGGTTGGGGCTGCTGGGGAAGCAATGTCCATGCCCCCAGCATGAACTGAAATGGGCATGTGACTTGTGGCCACACCCCAGTTCATGTGCACACTGAAGGCTTGCGCACTAAGGAGGTCATTCAGATCTGATCGCTGGGCTGCGTTTTTTGCTGTCCTGCAATCAGATAGTCGCTGCCTACAGGGGGAGTGTATTTTCGCTGTGCAAGTGTGTAAACGCATGTGTAGCTAAAAAGCAGTTTGTGCAGTCTCTACGGAGCCCGGGACTTACTCTTCCAGTGCGATTGAATCCTGCTGATCAAGGCCGGAGCTGACGTCAGACACCCCCCCTGAAAACGCTTAAGCCCATCTGCGTTTTTCCGGACACTCCCTGAAAACGGCCTCTTTCTGTCAATCACCTTGCAAACGCCTGTGCGAATGGATCCTTTGCACCATCCCGTCGCTGACCACCTATGTCCGTTGTAGTTGTCCGATGCAACTGCGCATTGCGGTGCATACGCATGCGCAGTTCGGATTTGATCGCCCGCTGTGCGAAAACGCACAGCAGCAATCAGATCTAAATGATCCCCTAAGACCCGATCCAAAAATGTTAATCTTTAGGGCCCCCAGTATTAAGTGCCCCTGGCCCCCCAAAGCCTTAATCCAGCTTTGAATTGTCCTACTTAGGTGGAGCTAACCTTATAATGCTAATTACCTTTCTCAAAATACTTTATCCACTACATGTGGTATTAACTATATTTGTTCAGGAAAGGATTGATTTAGCATCCCAAAAAATTATCTGGAATAATTAAAAACCCAAAATACTGTATGTTTAAAAATAGTACATAGAACCGAAATGGAATCAGTCATACTGTACATTTTCTGTATGTTATTCCCTTCAATAATTTGCAATATGTCATTATATTAAAAATTGGATTTCTCTATGCTAATTTTTCTTCAGAAAACAGTTTCTGAATAACATAGATCTAGCATTATTCCTACAATACATATAAACAAATATGCTATGCCCCCAGATTTACTTAATAACCCCTTTTGATGCCAGAATGATCTACTTGGCATAGTGTTCATAATAAATGGTTACTCAATGTCTCCTTTTCAGTATTTCTCCCTCTGCTGAGTAATTAATTTTTCAACATGGTCTAGCATCTTTTATTTTGATATCTTTGGCTAGTCTAGGGCTCCCAACTGTTGGACATCTTACTAATTCATTATAAAATACCCTTCAACTTTTTCTCAAGCTAGTTTGCATTTTGCTTTTCTTAAAATGTGTAATTTATATTTCCTGCATGCACCTAATCATGTGTCTAAAGTGGTTTCCTTTTTTTCACCTCTGGACTGGAACAATCAATTGGATAATGCCTTTTGTATACCTGTATAAGTGGAAAGCAATCTCTCTCTCTCTCTCTCTCTCTCTCTCTCTTCAAGATCATTCCAACCACGTCTTACACTATTATTACACACAAGATTTCACAAATGGAGTGAACTCTTCCCTGATTTCAGTGAATCCACGATTTTATGAGCACTTTTCCGGCAACTCGTTATAGAGAAATGTTTTATAGAATTTGCTATAGAGGATGACTAACTGAAATGTTCTGAACCAGACACTTCTTTGAATCACTTTTTTTGGGCCTGTTCTTTGATTAAAAGGTTTTGGATACCAATAAAATAATTTGTAGTCTCAGTTGTAATCAATAATTTGCACCTATCTTGTGAATGTTGACAAAAATGCAACCTGGGTGTTGAAACTACTTTTAATAATCTTAGCTGTGGCAAAAAGTACATACTCCAGCAATGGATACACCCTTGCCCTCCTTCTTTACAATTGTTTAAAGGAAAATTATTTTGGATACACCCTTGCCCTCCTTCTTTACAATTGTTTAAAGGAAAATTATTTTATGTATTCAATATGTATTGAGTGGTAACATCCCTGCATAATTAACAACAGATTGACACTGTTTTTTACAATATGGAAGTCCTTTATTGATACTCATTCAACAGTTATCAAAAAACAACAAATTAGCAACTGCTTTAACTCTGCATCGTGATAATGAGCCAAGACTTTTACCTGCAGATCCTCCAATTAATTTATAAATCTTTCTTACATTTTGCTTACCTTCCTACTACTTTGTGGTTCTACTGTATTTCATTAATCAATTCGGATGACGGCCAGCAGGTGCCCCTTACTCTTTTACTCTTCCTATCTCTTTTCCACGCCCTTTCTCCCTCTCCTTCCTATTTGTTAATTACTTTATATTTTGACACAAACTACCTATGAATGTTTTTATGCTATATTACATGGATATTTGCATACTGTAGCTTCACTGATAATCAGATGATATCTGTTCAGTACTTAATTCTGACACACTCCATGCTCTATTACCAATTGCCGGTGTATGTTACATTGTAAATACTTTAACTAAAAACATTTATTGAAAAACTAAAAAAGAGATGCCGTAGAGGTGCTATGATAATTTACTCCACTGGTGACCTCTGTCCAGCTGTATTCATTTGTTTTATCATGTCGATCTCCCATCTAAAGTGATGGGAGATCACGGGGTGGTATTCAATTGATCCCCATTATTGCGCATATAGCAATCGGGTTTAGCCACGTAAATCAGCTAAACTTGATTAAACTAATGGGTGCGATCGCAAAATGTCCCATTTGGGTGCCCAAATGGGTAACTTTTCAGCTAGCCATCCCCGGGTGTAGCAAGCTGAAGTTATGATATTATGCCCGTCGGCAGAAACAATTAAATAGCTGCTGGCGGGCGCGTATGGTGACGGGTGGTGGTAGAAAGAATTAAATATCATCTATAATGATTACTGGGTGACCATATTGAGTATACTGTATGTGAGATCTAGAAGAATTGCAAGATGTCTATGCAAATAAATTCTGCATGCTTGAGGAATACCCAAAGCTTAAGGAGTCCTCGTAACCAAGCATAGCGCCATCCTGAAATTGTGCTGTTTGTTATTAGGCAAGTCACACATTTTTCATTGTTTAGTAAGTGGTCATCACATGGCATTATTAAGAGAAGCCAAAGGGGACATTTAGTACATTTCAGAGAGGCAATAATAACCACTTGATATATTTTTTCACTGAAAGTGATATTAACCAAGCTAGTTTGAACACAGCAGCAATTACCCACAAATTTAGTGTTGTCTCTGAAAATGAATGTAATGTTTTAAAGGGGTTGATGTTGGAATACCGACGTCTTGGATCCCGGCGGTCAGAATACCTACCCCGGGATCCCAGCCACCACAATGCCGGCAGCGGGTCGAGCGATAGAAAGCTCCTTGTGGCAGTGCCGTAACTAGACATTTCAGCGCTGTGTGCAAGAAACAGCATCAGCGCCCCCTCCCCTCCAAGGTTGGTTTAGCCTTACAGGGCAGAGTGTGCAGTGGAAGGGCATCAGAAAAAAAAAAATGTTTCTCACCACTCATCATTGCAGCTCTTCTGCCACCTCCGAACTCCTAAGCAGGCTCGGGATGTATAACACAGCACTGCGCTGCTCCTGCCATGCAGGGGGTCCTTGCCGATCCTATCTGGCAGCTCGCTCGACTCCTCTGGTTCCGACTCCCATCGGAGTGCTCCGGTCGCCCTCTCTACAGGGGTCCTCTGTAAGGGGTTCTTCAGGCCGAGTCCTCACTGTAGGGGGTTCTTCAGCGGGTCCTGGTGGGTCTTGAATCCAATGGAGGTTGTCTTCTGCGGTGCTTGCACGCCCTTGGCCGGTTGCCCTTCCCCAAGCAGAGCCAGCCCTAACCAGTTTGATGCCCTAGGCAAGATTTGGGCTGGTGCCCCCCAGCATTGATTATAGTTTCGCCTCTGACCCAACACCCTTCACCCAGCAGTACAGATCACAGCAGCTGCCAACAACAACACCCATTACCTCTCGGAAAGGGGGAGAGAGGGATAGAGAGAGAGTGGGGGGAGAGAAAGAGAGAGGGGGTAGAAATAGAGAGAGAGAGAGAGACAGCAGAGTACAGAAAGCAGGGAAGAGAGAACAGGGGAGAGAGAGAAAACTAAAGGGGAGAGGGGGTTGACAGAGAGGGGCCAGGCAGGGGGGTGATAGAGATGGAGGGGGGAAAAAGAGATAAAGAAAGAGCTGAGACAGAGTGGGGGGTGGGAGTGAAAGAGAAAGGAGAGAGAGAAAGGGGAGGGAAAGAGAGATAGTGAGATAAGTTAGACAGACAGCAGGGAAGATAAAGCAGTGTGAGAGAGGAGGGGGCATGAGGGGGTGAAAGATAGAGAGAGGAGAAAGAAAAGAAGAAACAGAGATGGGGAGTAAGAGGGAGGGTTGATAGAGTGGGGGAGGAGAGTGAGGGAGGTGAGAGAGAGTGAGGGAGGTGAGAGAGAGTGAGGGAGATGAGAGAGGGGGGGGGGGGGGCTGGGGGGAGAGAGACCAGGGGAGAGAGGTGAAAATAAGGATTGAGAGAGAGGGGTGGGGTAGAGTGAGAGGGAGGGTACATGTGGCACTGTGTACCTCGCTCTGTCCTCCTACCCCCGATACAAGTGTCACTGTGGGCAGCGGCGGGTCCCTCTTCTCAACAGTGCCAGTAGCGGCTGGTCCTTCTTTCAGCGCCGGCAGCAGCAGGTCCCCTCTTCTGTTTTTTGTGGGATTGGGACGTTGGGCAACAGCGGTAGAGAGATAAAGAAAAGGTGAGTGGAGTGGCTGGATTGGCTGGACCGCCTCCTCCTGCTAGTACTGCGCTGACAGTGCTGCTGCAGGCCCATCATTGCACCACAGTGCCACAGGTCCCTTTTAAAAAAAAAAAAAAGCGGCAGAAACAACATGGGGTGAAAATGTGCCCATGTGCCCCCCCCCTCCCTGATCCGACAGTGCCTCCTGTCCAGTCACCACACACACACACAGTCTGTTCCCCCCATTCAAAATATACACACACACAGCCTGGCGTCTTCCTTCACTATACACACACACACACACACACACACACAGCCTGTTACCCCCCAGTCACCACACACACACACACACACACACACACACACACACACACACACACACACACACACACACACACACACACACACACTCTGTCCCTTACAGTCACAACACACACAGCCTGTCCCCTACAGTCACCACACACACACAGCCTGTCCCTTGCAGCCACCACACACACACACACACACACACACACACACACACACACACACACACACAGTCTGTCCCCTACTGTCACCACACACACAGCCTGTCCTTTACAGTCACCACACACAGCATGTTCCCTACAGTCATCACACAAACACACACACACACACACACACACACACAGCCTTTCCCCTACAGTCACCACACACACAGTCTGTCCACTACAGTCACCCCCTCCCACACACACACACACACACACACACACATACATACATACATACATACATACATACATGTTACCTCCAGGTCCACAGATGTAGCAGGAAGGACTGGGATACACACAGACAACCACCGAGGCCCAGGCAAAGTTGGAGGCGGGGCCTAACCACGGACCTCCGTGGCCACGCCCCTTTCATAAAAAACCTAAATAAAAAAACACTAGCACGCAGCAGGGACACATGGGCTGGAGATGGAGATGTCTCGGGTAGGAGGAGGCGGAAATGGACTGGAGTCGGAATCTGCTGCTGCAGAGCGCCAGCGGGCTCTGCCCCCAAGCTCCGCTGCTGTGGTGAGCCTGTCTAGCTGCCTGTGAGCCACGCTTCGGGCTCGGTGCCTGTGAGCCACGCTTCAGGCTCGGTGCCTGTGAGCCACGCTTCGGGCTCGGTGGCTCGCTCCGCTCCGCTTCGCTCGCCACCTAATTACTAAAGGTAATAGTTGGTGGCGTGGAAACTAGAGCAACTGTCCCGCTGGTGTAGCTCCTCCCCCTTGTGTTGTGGCTCCTCCCCCTGATGGAAAAGGTCCCTTAGGCCACTTGGATCTAGCCTCAACCATCCCTGCCGTTACTGGGATGTGCGTGTGTGTATGAATCAGTGTAACTGCGCACAGCACAACCGCTGCCTGGGTGAATAGTAAAGACAGCCATGCACCACAGCACTGCACTGCCGAACAGCTCTCCATCTGTCAGGGGGGCCAAGCGGGAGCACACAGCGCAAGATGCACTCCTACCGCAAGTGCGCTGTGTGCCAGGCACACTCAGCACACATCTAGTTACGGCCCTGCCTTGCGGGTTCGGTGGCTCGCTGCACTTGCCACAGGTTCTATTCCCACTCTATGGGTGTAGTGGACACCCACGTGTGGGAATAGCCATGGCGCCACTGCCGGCATTCTCAGCCATAGGGATCCCGGCATCGGTATTCTGACCGGCTGGATCATGACCACCGGGATATTGACTACATTCCGTTTTAAAGGGTAGAGCACTCTCAACTGAAATTGCAGTCCCCAGGACTCACTAACAGGACATTTCTTATGGATGATCATTAATAGACACATAAATAAATCAAGCTGACTGAACCAGTATTTAACTCGCTTCTGTTCAAGGGAGGAACAGGAGCAGCAGCAGCCTCCTCTGGCTGTGTCGGTAGGGGTAGTGATCACACTGATCACACGCCCCCTCCTGGATTTACTCATGACTAAGGGGCTCACTGCTCCCCTGTCCAGTGTAAAGCACTGCTTTGTGGTGCTTAAAGTACTGTTTTTTCTATTTTTTTTCTAAGGGGATATGGCCAAACCTCCCATGATTAGTACACATTCCCAAAAAGTACCTTATTCCAGCAAGTCTCTCTACTACCCTGCCATTACCAAGGTATTGTTATTATTATATCAAATGTAACGCACCGCAACCTTCATTCACTTTTGATAGCGTATAAAGATATGATATGAATTGATTCTTGCTGGCTGTGCTAGGAACAACATATTTAATTTTATTCTTTGTTTAGCAACTACTTCTGGGGTGTTGGCACTTTAATGTTTCTGATGTATTACGCTAGACAGCTCTCTGTTCCTCAGTGTTCATTTCCAAGGTCTCCGGCCTGTCATCCACTTAATGTTCATTATACCTGGACATCTTGTGGGAATTCTATTTATTGACCTTACAAATTAGAGCTAGACAGACCTAAGGTTTCAGTGCAGGAGCTGCTTGTTATGTCATAAATTACTTGTCACAACACATAGGTAAATAAAGACTCTTTAACCCTTTGATAATAATAATTTCATATAAGCATAACCATACAGAGTTGTTTTTCATTTATTAGGATAAACAAATATTTATTTAACAACCTTTAACCACATCTAATATTGTCAAGCTAAATAGTTCAGTCTTTTTACACACTAAATATTACACCTGATTTTTTTTTTTTTTTTAAATATATGTTTATTGAGAAGGAACATGCAATAAAATACAAGTCGTATGTCACAATGCTTGTGAGAAAACAGTCAACCACTGCAAGGAACAGAAATTGCCAATAAAAGAGTTGAACAAACACTTTAAATAGTATTAACAAGGTTATGAGGACAATCAACCATATAGTTCAAGCAGGAGAATGTAACATCAGTCTATTAAATTTTTAAAATAGTGGTGAGCCTTTAATGAGGGATTCCGTATTATACCATGTTGTTAATCAAACTACTTTGCGCACATATTCCCTGGTGGTAGTTGGTAGCGTGAGTAGGTAGGGTAACCAGATGGCAAAAAAAATTGGCGAGCGCGACTCTGCGTCTAGGGCACAATCAACCCAATCCATTTGATATAGGTATGTTAAACGTGGTAACATGAGGGAAAAGGGTATCGGCTCCGAATGTATCCATTGGGATAGAATGGTTTTCTTTGCTGCAGCAGCCACACGAGCCAACAGTAATTTCGTCCCTTTGGAATATGGGGGATCCTGAGTATTTATGAAGTTCCAGAAAGCCCAGACCATAGTAATATTAAAAGAAATGTGAAGTTCCACATTAATATACGTTTGGACTGCCGTCCAGAATGTCTGTACTACCGGGCATACCCAGAGACAATGAATAATATCGGCTTCGGGATAATTACATTTAAAACATGAAGAATTGTCAGATACTCCAGTGAGGAACCTAAGTCTAGGGGTGTAGTAGGCTCTGTGTAGTATTTTAAAGTACATCTCTGCATAGGAAGATGAAACTAGTTGTTTATTTAGCATACCACACCACCGAATCACTGTCAGGAGATCAGTGTCAGGGAGGGTGTCTGTCCATTTGGCCATCCCTGTTGTGAGCTTAGATAGATCCAACCTTCGCCTAGTATGGGAATAGATCAAAGAAGTGTTATATGGGGCTCTTGGAGACTGTCGTACCAGGCCATCTAGAGGAAAGGTAAAGTCAGAGGAGTGCAATCGTGACAATTTGCTAGTAACAAAGCTACGAATGTGGAAATAGGCAAACAAAGGAAAATGAAGAGTGGGGTATTTTACTTTTAGTTGTGCTAAAGTTAATATCGCAGAGCATTCTACCTGCACCTGAATTTTTAATATTATAAGTTCTAATATACAATGAATAATGTTTTTTGCTAGTTAAATGCAAATTGACATATTATAGCTGCACATAATTTATTATTTGTTCTGAGCAGTGCCGTAATAGAATCTTAATCATGTAAATGTGCTCCTGACTTTAATTCTGGATTCATATAAAACCAGTGGCGGAACTTGTGAGTGGTGGGCCCAGGTGCATACATATAATTGTGGCCCCCCTCCTTTACCCCAATCCAAGTTCACAATGTACCACATGGCAGTGGGTGGCAGCATAAGACAGGGGAAGGCAGAGGGGACATAGAGAGGCAGAAGGTGAAAAGGGGAGTCAGAGGGTGACAGCGGCAGGCTGTGGGAGGTAGAGGGTGACAGGAGGAGGCAGTGGGTGACAGGGAGAGACAGTGGATGACAGGGGTGCAAGCACAATGCCCTGCATGGTTCAGAAAACAGGGGGCATGTACCTTGTTAGGGGCAGGAACACAGTGGCTTCTGCTCTGTCTGATACAGGGGTCCCTGTGCCTTGCACTTTCCTCAGTTTAGCACTTTATCAGGCAGACTCTGACATCACCAGTTACACCGGTTGTGGCTGTGTTTAATTCACATACAGCAGTGAATCAGAAAAAAATGTACAGCTGTCTGTTAATTAGAGGCAGTATGTGTCTGTGATCATCAGTGCTGATAGGTAGCAGGACTCCTCTATCAGTCCGGCACACACAAGGTCAGCCCTGCCTATCTAAGGTAAGCAGCAGATCCATTGGGCGGTGGGGGCAACCCTGCTCTCTTCACTGTGCCATTCATCTGACATTGCTTAAAATGGTCTGCAGAGGGACCAGGGGATAATTCATTGCTGGTCTGGTCAGTGGTGGGCCCCGTATTCCTCAGGGGCCCAAGTGCAATGCACCTGCTGCACCAATGGTAGTCCCACCCCTATATAAAACTAAAGTTAAGGTAGCGATTATGGGCTGATGAGATGATCTATGTTTAATTATTGATTTCAGGATTCAATTGTATGTATAATGGGCATGCACTAAAAGAATGTGGGGTCTAAGTTAATTCTTAAAGTGTTCTCAGGGCCTAATTCAGACCTGATCGCATCAGCAAAAGCTTTCCCTAATGTGCAAAACCATGTGCACTGCAGGTTGGGCAGATATAACATGTGCAGAGAGATTTAGATTTAGGTGGATTATGTTGTTTCTGTGCAGGGTAAATATTGGCAGCTTTAGTTTAACACTAATTTTAGATTTCAGTTTGGACATTCCCCACCAAAATCTAACTCTCTCTGCACAAGTTACATGTACCCCACCTGCATTGCACATGGTTTTGCCCATTAGAGAAAACAATTGCTGCTGCGATAAGGTCTGTATTAGGCCCTAAGGGGGACATGAACTAAGCAGTGATAAAAGTGGAGAAGTGAGCCAGTGGAGAAGTTGCACATGGTAACCAATCAGCTGCTCTGTTTGCTTTTATAGTATGCAAATTATAAATGTTACATCAATGCTAATTGGTTGCCATGGGCATCTTCTCCACTGACTCACTTCACCACTTTTATTACTGCTTAGTACATGTTCCCCGTAGTGCCCTATGTGTCCCTTCTCCTCAGGCACACATTACTCAAGTGCTCCGCTTTTCCCCACTTCACAACATGGGCTAGATTTACTACTCAGCATTTTGTCAAAGTCACTGATGATCAGCAGCTTTGACTGATGGATTTACAGTGCCAACAGAAATAAGTGCTAAACCATGCCAGTTTAGCATGGTTTTCCAGTTCACTGACTCAGCAGCAAAAGGAGAGGATGATTGAAGAGTTTTTAGCAGTAGCTGGATTACCCAGATTAACATTTTTAACTGCTAAATCATGCACCAATATCAAATCTGGTGACATGAGCAGGTTGCAAAGTACCAGAAAGTTGGCTTGATGGCTTTTCTTTAATTCTATTCTCCAAGAGAACCTATAATCTAGAGAAATTTACTAATGGTTTACCACAAGTTTTGCAAACAAACTATTTGCTAAAGTCAAAAGTCATAGATACATTTGTATCATCTCAATTAGAGATGAGCTGGTTCGGTTCTCAGAGAACCCAACCCCCTGAACATCCCATCCCGAGACAGTTTCCAATTCTGGCTCGGAACTTCCCGCCAGAATTGGAAACAAGGCAAAATGTCATCATCCCGCTGTCAGATTCTCGTGGGTTTTTTATTCCATATAAACAGACGTGTGTCACCACCATTTTCACTCCAGACGAGGTAGACAGACCTCTGTCTCTCTGTGGGTGGTGGCATTGGGTGGGGTTAGTGTGTGCCTTGTAGTGGTGCTGCTCCTGTCACTGTGGTGTAGGTGTGCTGTTAGGGGTGCTGTCCTGGCTGTCTTTGGTGTTTCATGTGCTGTTAGAGGTGCTGCAGCTGTACATGGGTGTTGCTGTCTTGGCTGTCACTGTGTTGTACAGGGGGCAGGGGCACTGTCCTCCTGTATGCTGTGGAAATAAATGTACACTGGCCCTGTCTTGTATGCTGTAAAAATTCAGGGTTGCTGTTGTTAAAATAAATGTACACTGGCCCTGTCTTGTATGATGCAAAAAAATTGGGTGCAGTAAAATAAATGTACACTGGCCCTGTCTTGTATGCTGTAAAAATTATCGGCTGCAGTAAAATAAATGAATACTGGCCCTGTCTTGTATGCTGTAAAAATTCAGGGGTGCAGTAAAATAAATGTACACTGGCCCTGTGTAGTATACTGTAAAAATGCAGGGGTGCTGTTGTTAAAATAAAAGTACACTGGTCCTGTATGCTGTAAAAATACAGGGGTGCTGCAGTTCAAATGAAAGTACACTGGTCCTGTATGAAGTTAAATATAGGGGTGTTGTTAAAATAAAAGTGCACTGGCCCTGTCTTTTTATGCTGTAAAAATTATAGGCTGCAGTGAAAATCAATGTACACTGGCACTGTCTTGCATGCTGTAAAAATTCTGGGGTGCAGTGAAAATCAATGTACACTGGTCTAGTGTGCTGTAAAAATACAGGGGTGCTGCTGTAAAAATAAATGTATACTGGTCCTGTATGCTGTAAAAATACAGGGGTGCTGCTGTTAAAATAAAAATACCCTAGTCCTGTATGCTGTAAAAATACAGGGGTGCTGCTGTTAAAATAAAAGTACACTGGCTCTGTATGCTGTAAAATACAGGGGTGCAGTGAAAATCAATGTACACTGGCCTTGTCTTGTATGCTGTAAAATTACAGGGGTGTTATGAAAATACACGGGTGCTGGCCCTATCCGCGGTTGCGATGTTTAGGCCTGACCTTCACAACACTGGTCCTGTATGCTGTAAAAATACAGGGGTGCTGTTGTTAAAATAAAAGTACACTGTCCCTGTATTGCAAAAATATATTATATATCAAGTATATAATAAACAGGCGCAAAAAATGAGTGGTTTTTTCCTAGCCGCTGTGATTGGAGAAAGTCAATCTCCAGAACAAAGGAAAGCAATGGAAGTGGAATACAGCGCTAATACAACTGATGCTAATGATATATAAATTTATTCATTAAAACAGACTGATAATCAAAATATGTATAAAAATATAAAAATATAATAATTGCTCATAAACCAATTTATGGACATATATTAGACTCCTCAGCAATGACCTTATCTAGGCAAAAGTCCATGTGATAATATTTGGACAGCAGGTCTAATTTTCACCAAGACCAGTTTGATTAGTTACCGATCAGGTGTTCCAATGCATGGATCCGGATCAAGGTCCTTATCTGTAGGATGGATTCTGGTTCACAGTTCGTTTTTATTTGACACCTCAATGTCCAGCACGCTGTGTTCCGTTTGTAAATGAATCCTGGAAAGTTTTCCTTACTTAGACCAAGTTGAATTCGGGATCCATATAATTTGTTGCCCAGAGAAAAAACGGGCATAGAGACATTGCTACAAGGTAGCTATAACAACAAATTATATGGTGCAGTGAAACAAAGATCGAGTTTTGCATAAGAGTTATAAGGCTGCATAAACACCATTATATGTGAATGGAAACTCACAGGTGTGAGAGAGCACGGACTTCCATATGTGCATAGGAATGCCTTAATTGCTTAATGAAATATAGAAATACACGGACTGCCTTAACATTGGTCATTTAAAGAGGTTTTATTCCTGAAAGAATACATTTTAATAAGTGACTATATGTTCTGAATTGCATTTGTGTACAGCAATTGTTGTTTTTTAGATTTAAGATACTGGCTGGTATTTATGTGATGTATATTGTTTTATATAATTATTAAAAATCATATCAAATTGAGGTAGCGCATTCTCATTTGTTTTTGGGAAAAAAACAATTTTTTTCTTTTTGGATACCAGTGGAGACAGTTGTTGTCCATGGGATGAAAAAGCCCATTGTCATGCCTGGGCAAAATACCAAAAAAGCCACCTCTTCGGTGAGGAATTATTTCTCCACAAAGCCGGACAACAGGCGTCAAGCCATCTCTTGCCTTTGTCAATCCATAATAAGTAGGGGTAAGGACATTAACCACCTAGGAACATCCTCCCATATATGTCACCTGTAGCGCATTCATCATGTCATTGTCAAGTTTAGAAACGTTGGGTAATAGCATAAGCACACCACTGACACCTAAATGATGTGGTTTGTTTTAATATTATTTCTCTGTGAGGATGAGGTTGTAAACACTGAAGGGGGGGATCTGAGGATGAGCACATCTTGCCACTGTAGAGCCAGTTTGTGCAAGGAGAGATTAATTGCTTTTTTTTTGGTGGGGGCCCAAACAAACCAATCATGCATGTCCTGTTTATACAACATAAGGGTGGGTGGGAGGGCACAAGGACAATTCCATCTTGCATGTCTTTTCTTTACCACATCATTCCAGGGGTGCTGCCCTATATGGGGTGCTGCCCCTCTGCCCTATCAGTCCAGGGGTGCTGCCCCACTGCCGTTTAAGTCCAGGGGTGCTGTTGCATGTCTGCTGTGCTGTGTAATTCTCCAGGGATGCTGCCTATGCTGTATAAATCATGGGGTGCTGCCGTATAATTCCAGGGGTGCTGCTGTACTTCACCCTAGGTTTAAATGAAAGCCTAGAGCAGATATCAAACAAGCTTCAACATCACAAACAGATTTGTGAAAACATAGCCGCAAAGGTGGAAATGAAAATTGCTATTTTGACGGTGTTTTTTTAAATAAAGTGGGGAGAGACCACATTTGTGGCCAAAATCAATGTGGCTCAGAAGAGACTGAATCATAGGGGGTCATTCCAACACGTACACATGCAGTGGTTCTTCGCTGCGGTGCGAACGGTTCGGAACTGGGCATGCACGTCGTTGCCCGGCGACAGACGTCGCCAGTCAACGGAGCGCCCAGCGAAAAAAAAGATGCAGCGCTGGACGGAAGAAGATTGACAGCGGAGAGGCATCGGGTGGATAGTCACCACTGGAGGCCATTTTCGGGGAGTGGTAAGAAGAACTCAGGCGTGTCCAGGTGAATGGAGGGCGGATGTCTGATGTCAGGACCGGGACCTTCAGCGCTGGATCCGTCGCACAGGGTAAGTAGCTGCAGGGCTGATATTGTTTTGCAGGAAACTTTTTAAGCATAGCAGGGCTGCACAAGCGATTGCAGCCCTGCTATGCTAAACTACACTCCCCCATAGGCGATCAAGTCGGAATGACCCCCATAACCCAGCGCAACTGCTGGAGAGGTAAAAGTGATATTTTCTGCCGGAGCATTAGAGAGAGGTTCTTCTCAATTATTTCATGCTAGGTACTCACTCAAATGAATGGCTCCAATTAGTCAACCTTAATTTTGATTTATTATTGATGCTCCACATTTTGGGATTATTTATTTAGAAGATTTGCATTTGTTGTACAAGGATCTTCTTTTCCTAAGGGTTGTGTAGGGTTATTGCAAGACCTTGCGGCATTAGAAGGACAGAGTTTCAGTGATCTTTCATGGCATCAGCTTTCCATTGCACAGCAGCACTAGATGGGCCAGGAGCTCCTATGAAGCACAAACAGTTGCTGAATAAGGACCAGTATGGAGTCTCATGGTGGCTTACAGCCAGGAAGATGTCTGGCTTGCCAGGCTGAGGCATGTTGTGGGCAGAGAGGTTAGCATTGCTTCCTCCCACAGTCCTACTTATAGTATTAAATTAGTTTCAACTGTAGAGTGGTAAGCTCCACTAGGGCAGGGGCTCAATAACAAAAAAATTAACTGCACAGTCGTGCTTAGTACTTTACCAAACCCACGCAAACTCAACTTGTCCCATCCGGGCCTGTTGTGTGGGCTCAGGAGGGGCTGCTAAAACATCTAAGGGGCTGCTTTATTTAAAAATAAAATAGGAATAAAATAAACAAGACACACAGGTACAGTATGCTCACATGCGTGTAACTGGGACACACAGGTATGCTCCCATGCGTGTAACTGGGAGCTGTGAAAAACAAAAATAAGGCATCTGCCACAAAATATGTAAATAAAAATGCTATAAAAAAAATGGAATAAAAGAAACCCACAAAATTTTCACTAAATAAGTCTCCAGGCTCCGTGGAGGGGAAAATATCCAATCTTGATCCTGTGGAATACACCAGTTTATTTGCATTCCACCATTAAATCCAAGATTATCTTACTCACTGAACCTGGAGAAGAGGGTACAAATTTGAGGGCTTTGGCCCCTAGTTTTTTCAGTATGTCCAGTAATGTGGTAATTAATAATTTATATATTTGATTGGCGGAAGTCCTTTGTGTTCCACACCAATATAGGAGTGATGGTGAAAGCCTGTGTGTTGTTCCTGATTGCCTCTCTAATTTTTAATCACTTTCATCACACTGTCCTCTTCTTCTTGCCTCTTCTCATAATGTGTAAAGTCATCAAAGAAGGAGGTGGTATGTTTGTAGCTAGCGATGATTCAGAGAATTTGGCAAGCTTTTTCCAGGGGGTCCACCTGTCGCTGAAATGATGGGTTTATTAAACTGTGCATGTCCTGTTTAAACAACATAAGGGTGGGTGTGAGGTCCCAAGACAATTCCATTTTGCGCCTCTTTTTTTTCTTTGCATTATGTGCTCTTTGGGGCCTATTTTGTAAAACTGCCATCCTGTCTGCCACTGCAGTGCCATGCCTAGATGGGCCATGTGTTTGTGCCGCCCACTTGTGTCGCTTAGATTAATCATCCAGCAACCTCGGTGCAACATATTAGCCTGAAAACAATATTGTGAGGTGTAAAGTGTTCAGAATAAACTGTAAATGAGTGGAAATGAATGCTATTGAGGTTAATAATACAGTAGGACCAATATTACCCCCAAATTCTGTGATTTTAGCTGTTTTTATGGTTGTTTTTTTTTCAAAAATCATTCAGCTCTAAAACCAAAATCCGAAAGGGTATTTTTGGCAAAACCAATCCAGATCAAAAATAACACATCCAGATCCAAAACCAAAACACAAAACCCGAAGAATGTCAACCGCACATTTCTAATCTCAATTAGACTACTCCAATGCCCTCTAACTTGTGGGGTCATTCCGAGTTGATCGTAGCTGTGGTAAATTTTGCACAGCTACCATCTTCTTCCCTGACATGCGGGGGGATGCCCAGCACAGGGCAAGTCCGCCCTGCATATCAGTCCGGCCCCCCCCCTCGCAGAAGTTCAAAGGCATCGCACAGCCAGGGACCAAACCCACGAAATGGCGGCCAAACGCTGCCGTTCCACCCCCTCCCGCCCAGCGATCGCCTCTGCCTGTCAATCAGGCAGAGACGATTGCATCCCTGCTACGGCCTTCAGCCGTCTGGCATGCGCCGGCACGCTACGGTGCCGGCGCATGCGCAGTAGGGACCCGTTCACTCTGCTGCGTTAAAACGCAGCAAGCGAATGGGTCAGAATGACCCCTTTGGTCTTCCAGCAAAAGAATCCTTCAAAAACAGACTCAAGACTTTCTTGTTTACTTAAGCATTTCACTACTGAATCTCCATGCTCTGTATTTTAGAAAAAAAAGCTTATCTGTATTTCATTGTCTCTGTACTGTATTATGTTCATTCTATCTGTTAAGCTCCTTGAGTCTTACTGAAGAAAGAGCGCTATATAAATAAGATTATTTAAATAAAAATATAATAATAATAATAATAATAATAACATCAACAGGAGAATGACCAAACACCTTGACTTTAGAACAGTTTAGAACATCGAAACTATCAATTTTAGACGCGTGTAGCAGCCGCATATTTAAGTATCCAACCATAAAATGACGACAAACTCTCCCAGGTGAGTGTGGGTGAAGCATAATCACTATGATCTGTGCATGCTTCATTAGTGTAAAAATTATTTAAATGGCAAAAAAAAACAGAAAATAAAGTATAGGGTCTTCTTGCCATACTGATAACAAGCTCTAAGATGGTCAGCCCAGAGCTGGAATAACTAGATAAGTTGAGCCCCCCCAAAAAATAAATAGGTTCCCCCTCCGCAGGGGCCACCAGGGCCTTCCACTGGCACCTGTCAAAGCACAAGTGCCGTCATACCTAAACATTAAGGGCCCGCTGGCACCTGTAATTAAATGTAATGAAATAAAAAAAATAGAAAAAGAACCACACCGACCGTTGTATACATTTATTAACTAACCAATCCCACAGACATTCCTCATTCTCCAGTTTATTACTTACAAAATCTTGAGATGAGGTCCTCTTCATTCTAATTAGGCATCCATGGACCCTGGCAAAATAACAAACTAACGAACTAACCCTTTGCAGGATCCTGGTGAATACTGTATGTCAGGGTCTCCAACAGATGCGGTCCACTGAAATCAATGGGAACGCGCTGATTGTCTGAGAGCAGCACTCACAAACATGTTGGTAACCCAAGATCTCTAAATAAAATAAGTTTAAAAAAATTAGAATGTTTCCAGGCCAGTAGCTGGAAATGAATTAAACACCTAAAATTAATTAGATTTGTTAGAACTGTCAAAAAAAATCAAATTAACTTTGTCATTAGTACTGTGTGTGTCTTATCAATAATTTAAGCATTTTTATTATTTCTCTAACGTCCTAGTGGATGCTGGGGACTCCGAAAGGACCATGGGGAATAGCGGCTCCGCAGGAGACTGGGCACAAAAGTAAAAGCTTTAGGACTACCTGGTGTGCACTGGCTCCTCCCCCTATGACCCTCCTCCAAGCCTCAGTTAGATTTTTGTGCCCGAACGAGAAGGGTGCATACTAAGGGGCTCTCCTGCTTAGAGTAAAAGTTTAAAGTAGGTTTTTTATTTTCAGTGAGACCTGCTGGCAACAGGCTCACTGCACCGAGGGACTAAGGGGAGAAGAAGCGAACTCACCTGCGTGCAGAGTGGATTGGGCTTCTTAGGCTACTGGACATTAGCTCCAGAGGGACGATCACAGGCCCAGCCATGGATGGGTCCCAGAGCCGCGCCGCCGGCCCCCTTACAGAGCCAGAAGACTGAAGAGGTCCGGAAAATCGGCGGCAGAAGACGTCCTGTCTTCAATAAGGTAGCGCACAGCACCGCAGCTGTGCGCCATTGCTCTCAGCACACTTCACACTCCGGTCACTGAGGGTGCAGGGCGCAGGGGGGGGGGCGCCCTGAGACGCAATAAAAACACCTTTTTTGGCAAAAAATACATCACATATAGCTCCTGGGCTATATGGATGCATTTAACCCCTGCCAATTTTTCCATAAAAAAGCGGGAGAAAGGCCGCAGAGAAGGGGGCGGAGCCTATCTCCTCAGCACACTGGCGCCATTTTTTCCTCACAGCTCCGTTGGAGGAAGGCTCCCTGACTCTCCCCTGCAGTCCTGAACTACAGAAACAGGGTAAAACAAGAGAGGGGGGGGGGGCACTAATTTGGCAGATAAATATATACAGCAGCTATATCAGGGAAAAACACTTATATAAGGTCATCCCTATATATATATAGCGCTCTGGTGTGTGCTGGCAAACTCTCCCTCTGTCTCCCCAAAGGGCTAGTGGGGTCCTGTCCTCTGTCAGAGCATTCCCTGTGTGTGTGCTGTGTGTCGGTATGTTGTGTCGACATGTATGAGGAGGAAAATGGTGTGGAGGCGGAGCAATTGCCTGTGTTAGTGATGTCACCCCCTAGGGAGTCGACACCTGACTGGATGGTCTTATGGAAAGAATTACGTGATAGTGTCAGCACTTTACAAAAGACTGTTGACGACATGAGACAGCCGGCAAATCAGTTAATACCTGTACAGGCGTCTCAAACACCGTCAGGGGCTCTAAAACGCCCGTTACCTCAGGTCGATACAGACACTGACACGGACACTGACTCCAGTGTCGACGGTGAGGAAACAAACGTATTTTCCAGTAGGGCCACACGTTACATGATCACGGCAATGAAGGAGGTTTTGAACATTTCTGATACTACAAGTACCACAAAAAAGGGTATTATGTGGGGTGTGAAAAAACTACCCGTAGTTTTTCCTGAATCAGATGAATTAAATGAGGTGTGTGATGAAGCGTGGGTTTCCCACGATAAAAAACTGCTAATTTCTAAAAAATTATTGGCATTATACCCTTTCCCGCCAGAGGTTAGGGCATGTTGGGAAACACCCCCTAGGGTAGATAAGGCGCTCACACGTTTATCAAAACAAGTGGCGTTACCGTCTCCTGATACGGCCGCCCTCAAGGAACCAGCTGATAGGAAGCTGGAAAATATCCTAAAAAGTATATACACACATACTGGTATTATACTGCGACCAGCAATCGCCTCAGCCTGGATGTGCAGTGCTGGGGTGGCTTGGTCGGATTCCCTGACTGAAAATATTGATACCCTGGACAGGGACAATATATTATTGACTATAGAGCATTTAAAGGATGCATTTCTATATATGCGAGATGCACAGAGGGATATTTGCACTCTGGCATCAAGAGTAAGTGCGATGTCCATTTCTGCCAGAAGAGGGTTATGGACGCGACAGTGGTCAGGTGATGCGGATTCCAAACGGCATATGGAAGTATTGCCGTATAAAGGGGAGGAGTTATCTGGGGTCGGTCTATCGGACCTGGTGGCCACGGCAACGGCTGGGAAATCCACCTTTTTACCCCAGGTCACCTCTCAGCAGAAAAAGATACCGTCTTTTCAGGCTCAGTCTTTTCGTCCCCATAAGGGCAAGCGGGCAAAAGGCCACTCATATCTGCCCCGGGGCAGAGGAAGGGGAAAAAGACTGCAGCAGACAGCCTCTTCCCACGAACAGAAGCCCTCCCCCGCTTCTGCCAAGTCCTCAGCATGACGCTGGGGCCTTACAAGCGGACTCAGGCACGGTGGGGGCCCGTCTCAAGAATTTCAGCGCGCAGTGGGCTCACTCGCAAGTGGACCCCTTGATCCTGCAGGTAGTATCTCAGGGGTACAAATTGGAATTCGAGACGTCTCCCCCTCGCCGGTTCCTGAAGTCTGCTTTACCAACGTCTCCCCCCGACAGGGAGGCGGTATTGGAAGCCATTCACAAGCTGTATTCCCAGCAGGTGATAACCAAGGTACCTCTCCTACAACAGGGAAAGGGGTATTATTCCACGCTGTTTGTGGTACCGAAGCCGGACGGCTCGGTGAGACCCATTTTAAATCTGAAATCCTTGAACACTTACATAAAAAGGTTCAAGTTCAAGATGGAGTCACTCAGAGCAGTGATAGCGAACCTGGAAGAAGGGGACTATATGGTGTCTCTGGACATCAAGGATGCTTACCTCCATGTCCCAATTTTCCCTTCTCACCAAGGGTACCTCAGGTTTGTGGTACAGAACTGTCACTATCAGTTTCAGACGCTGCCGTTTGGATTGTCCACGGCACCCCGGGTCTTTACCAAGGTAATGGCCGAAATGATGATTCTTCTTCGAAGAAAAGGCGTCTTAATTATCCCTTACTTGGACGATCTCCTGATAAGGGCAAGGTCCAGAGAACAGTTAGAGGTCAGAGTAGCACTATCTCAAGTAGTACTACGACAGCACGGATGGATTCTAAATATTCCAAAATCGCATCTGATTCCGACGACCCGTCTGCTGTTCCTAGGGATGATTCTGGACACAGTACAGAAAAAGGTGTTTCTCCCGGAGGAGAAAGCCAGGGAGTTATCCGACCTAGTCAGGAACCTCCTAAGACCAGGCCAAGTGTCAGTGCATCAATGCACAAGGGTCCTGGGAAAGATGGTGGCTTCTTACGAAGCGATTCCATTCGGCAGATTCCACGCAAGAACTTTTCAGTGGGATCTGCTGGACAAATGGTCCGGATCGCATCTTCAAATGCATCAGCGGATAACCCTGTCTCCAAGGACAAGGGTGTCTCTCCTGTGGTGGTTACAGAGTGCTCATCTCCTAGAGGGCCGCAGATTCGGCATTCAGGATTGGGTCCTGGTGACCACGGATGCCAGCCTGAGAGGCTGGGGAGCAGTCACACAGGGAAAAAATTTCCAGGGCTTGTGGTCAAGCATGGAAACGTCACTTCACATAAATATCCTGGAACTAAGGGCCATTTACAATGCCCTAAGTCAGGCAAGGCCTCTGCTTCAGGGTCAGCCGGTGTTGATCCAGTCGGACAACATCACGGCAGTCGCCCACGTAAACAGACAGGGCGGCACAAGAAGCAGGAGGGCAATTACGGAAGTTGCAAGGATTCTTCGCTGGGCGGAAAATCATGTGATAGCACTGTCAGCAGTGTTCATTCCGGGAGTGGACAACTGGGAAGCAGACTTCCTCAGCAGACACGATCTTCACCCGGGGGAGTGGGGACTTCACCCAGAAGTCTTCCACATGATTGTGAACCGTTGGGAAAAACCAAAGGTGGACATGATGGCGTCCCGCCTCAACAAAAAACTGGACAGATATTGCGCCAGGTCAAGGGACCCTCAGGCAATAGCTGTGGACGCTCTGGTAACACCGTGGGTGTTCCAGTCAGTATATGTGTTCCCTCCTCTGCCTCTCATACCCAAGGTACTGAGAATCATAAGAAGGAGAGGTGTAAAGACTATACTCGTGGCTCCGGATTGGCCAAGAAGGACTTGGTACCCGGAAATTCAAGAGATGCTCACGGAAGACCCGTGGCCTCTACCTCTAAGAAAGGACCTGCTCCAGCAGGGACCATGTCTGTTCCAAGACTTACCGCGGCTGCGTTTGACGGCATGGCGGTTGAACGCCGGATCCTGAAGGAAAAAGGCATTCTGGATGAAGTTATCCCTACCCTGATCAAAGCCAGGAAGGATGTAACTGTGCAACATTATCACCGTATTTGGCGTAAATATGTTGCGTGGTGTGAGGCCAGGAAGGCCCCTACAGAGGAATTTCAACTGGGTCGATTCCTGCATTTCCTGCAAACAGGACTGTCTATGGGCCTCAAATTAGGGTCCATTAATGTTCAAATTTCGGCCCTGTCAATATTCTTCCAAAAAGAACTAGCTTCAGTTCCTGAAGTTCAGACGTTTGTCAAGGGGGTACTGCATATACAGCCTCCTTTTGTGCCTCCAGTGGCACCTTGGGATCTCAATGTAGTTTTGGGATTCCTAAAATCACATTGGTTTGAACCACTCACCGCTGTGGACTTAAAATATCTCACATGGAAAGTGGTAATGCTGTTAGCCCTGGCTTCAGCCAGGCGTGTATCAGAATTGGCGGCTTTATCCTATAAAAGCCCTTACCTAATTTTTCATACGGACAGGGCAGAATTGAGGACTCGTCCTCAATTTCTCCCTAAGGTGGTTTCAGCATTTCACTTAAACCAGCCTATTGTGGTGCCTGCGGCTACTAGGGACTTGGAGGATTCCAAGTTGCTGGACGTAGTCAGGGCCCTGAAAATATATGTTTCCAGGACGGCTGGAGTCAGAAAATCTGACTCGCTGTTTATCCTGTATGCACCCAACAAGCTGGGTGCCCCTGCTTCTAAGCAGACGATTGCTCGTTGGATTTGTAGTACAATTCAGCTTGCACATTCTGTGGCAGGCCTGCCACAGCCAAAATCTGTAAAAGCCCATTCCACACGGAAAGTGGGCTCATCTTGGGCGGCTGCCCGAGGGGTCTCGGCTTTACAACTTTGCCGAGCAGCTACTTGGTCAGGGGCAAATACGTTTGCAAAATTCTACAAATTTGATACCCTGGCTGAGGAGGACCTGGAGTTCTCTCATTCGGTGCTGCAGAGTCATCCGCACTCTCCCGCCCGTTTGGGAGCTTTGGTATAATCCCCATGGTCCTTTCGGAGTCCCCAGCATCCACTAGGACGTTAGAGAAAATAAGAATTTACTTACCGATAATTCTATTTCTCATAGTCCGTAGTGGATGCTGGGCGCCCATCCCAAGTGCGGATTGTCTGCAATACTTGTACATAGTTATTGTTACAAAAATCGGGTTATTATTGTTGTGAGCCATCTTTTCAGAGGCTCCTCTGTTATCATGCTGTGAACTGGGTTCAAATCACAAGTTGTACGGTGTGATTGGTGTGGCTGGTATGAGTCTTACCCGGGATTCAAAATCCTTCCTTATTGTGTACGCTCGTCCGGGCACAGTATCCTAACTGAGGCTTGGAGGAGGGTCATAGGGGGAGGAGCCAGTGCACACCAGGTAGTCCTAAAGCTTTTACTTTTGTGCCCAGTCTCCTGCGGAGCCGCTATTCCCCATGGTCCTTTCGGAGTCCCCAGCATCCACTACGGACTATGAGAAATAGAATTATCGGTAAGTAAATTCTTATTTTTCTTTGCAATATATTCTTTGATCATTTTAAAAGTAAGAATCGGGTTTATAAAACAAAATGTAAAACATTGTTTTTGCTGCTCATGTTTAAAGTGTTTGTATGAGTCAAAATGCTGTAAAATACATGTGTTACAGACTCTAGTGAAGACAAAAACATGCTTAAAATAGCTGCTGTAATTAAAGGCACACTATCTAAAGGGCGATAATCCTTGGCAAATAACTTTTAATATAGCCAAAAGCATTTTCTATTTCCCAGAGGGCATTGCAGTGAGCCAGAGTTTTGCAGTACAGAGGAGGCAACAATCTTTCTTTACTTAATTAAGGTTTTCTTTTGCAGTCTCCCCTTGCTCTTTTCACACACGGCTTCTCAAATTAAGATAAGGGATTGATCTGCGTTGCTGGAACAATGAGTAGTGCTTAATTAGTTCATTACTCCATTTTTTTAACCATGTATGTGATTGATGTTTTATTAAGCTTCTGGTAATTGCATAGTTTATTACTTTATTATAGAAACAACAGCATAATGTCATGGATTAACTTTTTACCTTATAAAGTTGTGGATCTTTTGTAGCCAAAAGCAGTTGATTTATGTAGGGTCACATATGTAAACATAAAGGAACATAGAGGCCATCTTGGATATTATACTATATGTTATGTGAACTGACAGTTAAGCACATTATAAGACCATATCTGCAAAATCTAATAGAAAACATCAATAATCTTTTCCTGCCTTTTCTGTCTAGCAAGCCTGGTGGTGGGCACTCTTTGTCTTGAGACTTGCCTCTATATGGGAAACGTTTACTAAAACTTCTAATACAGACAAGTGGTGGTGATACCATAGGGACCAATCAGATCCTACATATAATTTTTAGAGAATGCAATAGCTAAAATCTGATTGGTCACCATGGGCAACACTTCCACTTTCATTTTAAAAAGCTTTAAATAAATCTTCCCCCTATATGAAAAGCACATAGGGGCTTGTTGTGGGATTTCTGGCTTTAGCTCTGATAGTGACATTGTTCTTATAGTTTTAAGGCGCTACGTTGAATCCCTCTGATCTAAGTGCAGTCTAACATATTAATCAATGTTTCAATAGGACAATAATTACTAGTGTCCATCATATCATCAACTTACACTAAGCAGCATTCTAAGTGGGTCATGTCTTTAAAATGATATAACCTAAAAGTCAGCAGTATGAGATAGCTGACATCTGAGGTGTTCATTGATATCTGAAGGGCGCACATTATATATTACATATCTTTAGATTACTATAATTCCTTAAATTGCTATCATTATACACAGCGTATTGTCAATCATATTATTTATTATTTGTTTATTACCAGATATTTATATAGTGCACACATCTTCCGCATCGCTTTACAGAGAATATTTGGCCATTCACATCAGTCCCTGCCCCAGTGGAGATTACAATCTATGGGGCAGTTGTATTAACCTGGAGAAGGCATAAGGAAGTGATAAGCCAGTGATATGTGCAAGGTGATAAACACACCAGCCAATCAGCTCCCATATGTAAATTAACAGTTAGGAGCTGATTGGCTGGTGCGTTTATCACCTTGTACTTAACACTGCTTTATCACTGGTTTATCACTTCCTTATGCCTTCTCCAGGTTAATACATCTACCCCTATATTCCCTACCACATGTACATGCATACACATACACACTAGGGTTTCATTTTTTGGGGACGCAATTAACCTATTAGTATATTTTTGTAATGTGGGAGGAAACCGGAGTACCAAAAGGAAACCAACACAATAACGGAGAGAATATACAGACTCCACACAGTTAGGCCCGTAGTGTAAATCAACCCCATGACCTCAGTGCTGTGAGGCAGTAATGCTAACCATTACAATTCTACACTGAGCCTGATCCTGATTTGACAATCAGTATATTATGTATACCCAAAGAATCAATCTTGTATCTTAGAAGGAGAAGGGTGACTATACTGTAGGACAGGCAAAGAACCCAAATACAGTAGCTTGCATTTTTTATGGCAATTAAGCTTTTTTTCTGACATTAAAGCATTTATTTTAATGAATGAATTAATTAATTAATTAACGTTAAACAAATAATTTTTCAAATGCACCAGTTGTTTTAAACCGTTTATTTTATTAATAGGTCTATTTAATGAAAATCCCAATATACCTCCATAATTTACATTCCTTACCAACACATATTACAGCAATAAGGAATATTTTTTAGATTAAATTAACTATTGTTTAGTTGCCTTGACACACTACTACTTGATATCTTTCAAGAAAACCAAATCCACCCGAACATCAGGAATCTGAGGGAATCCAAGCTTTGGCTCTTGTTTTCCTGCCTTGCTCGGATTCCAAATCAAGGCATCATCCAGGCGTCAGATGTCGAGGGTTTTGTCTTTGATATAAGTCCCCACTCTAGTGACTTTGGTCCTATTTCACACAGGACCACTGTAGAGGTGTGTGCTCTAACAGTCTGTGCTGACTCCACTCCAGTGGCTGAGCTGACCTATCTGTCTAGTGTCAATTCATTCCAGTGCTGACATTACCTATCTGTCCAGTGTCCATCCACTTTAGTGCTGCTGAGTTGATGTATCTAGTATCCAGTGTTCAATATTTTTATAGTGCAGAAACTAAGTTATAGCTATTGTTTAAGTATGTCACACTGGTGCTGCACTGTGACTCTGCAGGTCATTTCCCACTGTGTTCACATAAAAAATGTAAGCATTATGACTATACAGGCCATATCCGACTGGGTTCACATAAATAATATAAGCACTGTTATTTGTCATTTGCAAAAAAGTAAAAACAATTTAAAAAAATATTTTTTTATGTACAACTTGTGTGCACTGTACTCTATTGCCACTTTGTTCACATAAATTACAGTGCCCACAGTGTGAGTTCTCACTTGTAAATTATATAATTATATAGTCACCGTGCTTTGATACTAACGAGCAGCTCCGTTTAAAATAAACAGCAATATGGTAGATAAAAATGGAGCGCTGAATATGTAATTAGTATGTGTGTTTGTTAATAGTGATTATGCCCGTGCAAATACCTGTAAAGAATAAAATTAGATTAGTGGAGTAATGTTTACAGCACTTTTAAGTGCAGTTGTATGAGTCCATAGGTGGTCCGTTTAGATGGGGGTTCCATTTTTATGCCGACGGTCTGTCCCGCAACCAGGTAGTGTTAGTGAGAAAACCTGTCTAACGTTCCCTACAGCTGCCTACCTTTGCGATGCCTCTCCTGGGTTTCTCTCCATCCGGCTGGTTCCCGCTGGTGTCTTCCAGCTTTCTCGCCTGTCGGCGCAATGCAGATGACATGGTGGATCACCGGACCTGGTCTCTGGCACTTTGTTTACTTTTTATTTACTTTCTATTTAATTTTTACAAACATATCATATACCAATTGCAGTGCAATAACTGTTCTATTTATTATTACTCAAAGAAAGAGACAATCTCTATGTTTTAAAAAAACATGTATTATAATTAACTAATAAAGATTCCCAATAAAAAGGAGACCTCAGATCAGAGGCGCTATCCTTGACAAAGGGCCCAGCGGCCTGAAACGCGTTGGAAAGTGCCAGAGACCAGGTCCGGTGATCCACCACCTCATCTGCATTGCACCGATGGGCGAGAAAGCAGGAACACACCAGCAGGAACCAGCCAGAAGATCAATCAATATTGATGCTCACTCTCAGGCTTATATAAACAAAAATCATCCATGCTCGTATGGATATCTTTGCACAGTTTGAGAGATACAGAGCAAATAGGTAATCCCTTATAATGGAATAATAAGCAACCAACCGCGTTTACACATATGCTTACTTGAAACCAATGTGGTAATTTTCCGTAGCGGTTTCTTTTCCTCCCCACATAGGCAATGTGACTCCAAAAAAGGCAACCGTATTAGGATAAAAAACGGTATTTAATGGATACAATAAAATAAAATTCATAAAAACACACAGGGGCACCAGAATGTAATGACCTAACCTGGATAGATGTACCAAAATTACAGCTGAGTGGAAGAAAAACAAAAAGGTCCCATATGTTCTCACTACTCTGCTGGATGTCACAGGTATTGGTATAGGTGTCCAAAATAACCACTCCACCAACACGTTTCGACTACTTTAGTCTTCCTCAGGGTGATGGTGTGTGTCAGATCCCAGAGCCATCTATTTAAATTCTGTGATGTCCCGCCCATTAAAGTGTTAAAGTGTGAGTGTATTTTTTATACAAAATCAGGGTGGGTGGAAGGTCCCCAGGACAATTTTATCTTGCACCTCTTTTTTTCTTTGCATTATGTACTCTTTGTGGCCTAGTTTTTCAAATTGTCATCTTGTCTGCCACTGCAGTGCCACTCCTAGATGGGCCACGTGTTTGTGCCGCCCACTTGTGTCGCTTAGCATAGTCATCCAGCTACCTCGGTGCAACCTTTTGGCCTAAAAACAATATTGTGAGGTGTGAGTTGTTCAGAATAGACTGGAAATGAGTGGAAATTAATGTTATTGAGGTTAATAATAGCATGGGAACAAACAAAAAAAATTATGTGATTTTAGCTGTTTTAATGCTTTTTCCCCTAAAAATATAGAAAAAAAAACAAAACCAAGGGTGGTTTTGGCAAAACCAGTCCAGATCCAAAACACAAAGAAAGATCCAGATCCAAAACCAAAACACAAAACACGAAAAGTGGCCGTTGCACACTCCTACTTTAGACCCAGTAGATCTGTATCAATTTATTAAAATTAGGGGCGAACTCAATCTGTTGGTTCTTCACAAATCTGAAGAATTCCTCAAGATTCTTAACCAAATATATTATTAGAAAAGTGATAAAGCTGATAAAATTCTGGCTAGGAAACTAAGGGCACAGCTTTCTTCGGAAAATATCTTCACAATTAATAATAAAACTGGGGAGTAAACTCATGACCCAGAACAAATTCTTAAAGAATTATAGGATTACTATAAAGCATTGTATAATGTTGATAATATCGCCTCTCCTTCTTTAGTGATAAATGATAGGATTGAATCTTTCATTGATAAAAGTAAGTTACCTAGTCTGAGTAACTCTACAGTCTCTCAACTGGGGTCTGAGATTAATTTCATGGAGTTAGAAAAAGCACTTAAATCCCAGAAACCAGGTAAGGTCCCTGGGCCAGGTGGGATACCTATATTTTATAAAAAAAAAATGTAAAAACTTATTTTTGCCACATTTATGCAGACTTTTCAATGGTCTTCTCCAAGGTGAATATTTATCTCCATGAATGTTAGACGCACGTATAATCTTGATCCATAAACCTGGGAAAGACCCATGTGTATGTTTTAGTTATCGTCCTATCTTGTTGATTAATAATGACATCAAAGTTTTTTCTTAGATCCTTGCTTTAGGATTATACACAATTTTACCACAACTGCTCCATGCGGAACAAGTAGGCGTCATCCCAGGCCGACAAGCAAAAGACAATACTCGGTGAACAATTGATCTTGTACATGTGATCAATAAACATAAGATGCCCTCTATTCTTTTGTCGTTAGATGCAGAAAAGGCCTTTGATAAGATCCTATGGCCCTTCATGTTTGCAACTCTGTGTAGATTTGGCCTGGGTGGCAGCTTACTATCAGGTATCCAATATCCATGCTTTATATTCCAACCCAACAGCAAGAGTAAGGGTGAATGGCAAGGACTCTAATTTGTTTATGATTAGTAATGGGACCCGGTGGGGTTGCCCCCTTTCTCTCTTAATATTTGCAATGACGACTGAGCCTTTAGCCTGTCTGATAGAAATTTTTACTTTACATGGCATACTAAGAAAATAAAATATTTAGTTATATATATTATGCATTCCTATGGTTCTCTATATAAAGTAACTTTTCTATCTCTTTTTAATACTATTACAGCTGATTTGAGGTCACAGATAATTAGTTGGTTTGGCCACATATTTGCTATAAAGATGAACGTACTGCCTAGATTGTTAGATTTGATACAAACAATACCAATGCATTTCCCATATGAGGTCTTGAGTCAATTGCAAAGAGACATACTTAAATTTATATGGCTAGATAAACCATCTAGTATTAAAACTTCTATTTTAATCAGACATCCACTAAGTGGGGGTAGAGGGTTGATATCAGAAAATATTATCTCACAATCCTTTACCATGGATACAAATTGAATTGGCAGAAGCCAAAGTATCTACATTAACTTCCCTTTATGGAACACCAAGCCCAGTGTTTTTTTAATATTTACAAATTCGCTCCTATCTAGATTCTCTTCCTAAGGATAAGGTCTTCTGGCAGTTAAACTCTTTTGAAAAACTGTGTCTTTATACACCAATGAGACGGGGTATTATCTAGAGATGAGCGGGTTCGGTTTCTCTGAAACCGAACCCGCACGAACTTCATGTTTTTTTCACGGGTCCGAGCAGACTCGGATCCTCCCGCCTTGCTCGGTTAACCCGAGCGCGCCCGAACGTCATCATGACGCTGTCGGATTCTCGCGAGACTCGGATTCTATATAAGGAGCCGCGCGTCGCCGCCATTTTCACACGTGCATTGAGATTGATAGGGAGAGGACGTGGCTGGCGTCCTCTCCATTAGAAATTAGATTAGAAGAGAGAGAGAGATTGTGCAGAGTCAGACAGAGTTTACCACAGTGACCAGTGCAGTTGTTGTTAGTTAACTTTTATTTATTTTAATATATATCCGTTCTCTGCTATATCCGTTCTCTGCCTGAAAAAAAACGATACACAGCAGCAGCCAGTCACACAGTGTGACTCAGTCTGTGTGCACTCAGCTCAGCCCAGTGTGCTGCACATCAATGTATAAAAGGCAAAGCTTATAATAATTGTGGGGGAGACTGGGGAGCACTGCAGGTTGTTATAGCAGGAGCCCCCAGGAGTACATAATATTATATTAATTTAAAATTAAACAGTGCACACTTTTGCTGCAGGAGTGCCACTGCCAGTGTGACTAGTGGTGACCAGTGCCTGACCACCAGTATAGTAGTATATTCATTGTTGTATGTATTGTATACTATCTCTTTATCAACCAGTCTATATTAGCAGCAGACACAGTACAGTGCGGTAGTTCACGGCTGTGGCTACCTCTGTGTCGGCAGTCGGAACTCGGCAGGCAGTCCGTCCATCCATAATTGTATTACAATATATACCACCTAACCGTGGTATTTTTTTTTCTTTCTTTATACCGTCATAGTGTCATACTAGTTGTTACGAGTATACTACTATCTCTTTATCAACCAGTGTACAGTGCGGTAGTTCACGGCTGTGGCTACCTCTGTGTCGGCAGTCGGCAGGCAGTCCGTCCATCCATAATTGTATTATTATTATAATATATACCACCTAACCGTGGTTTTTTTTCCATTCTTTATACCGTCGTCATAGTGTCATACTAGTTGTTACGAGTATACTACTATCTCTTTATCAACCAGTGTACAGTGCGGTAGTTCACGGCTGTGGCTACCTCTGTGTCGGCAGTCGGCAGGCAGTCCGTCCATCCATAATTGTATTATTATTATAATATATACCACCTAACCGTGGTTTTTTTTCCATTCTTTATACCGTCGTCATAGTGTCATACTAGTTGTTACGAGTATACTACTATCTCTTTATCAACCAGTGTACAGTGCGGTAGTTCACGGCTGTGGCTACCTCTGTGTCGGCAGTCGGCAGGCAGTCCGTCCATCCATAATTGTATTATTATTATAATATATACCACCTAACCGTGGTTTTTTTTCCATTCTTTATACCGTCGTCATAGTGTCATACTAGTTGTTACGAGTATACTACTATCTCTTTATCAACCAGTGTACAGTGCGGTAGTTCACGGCTGTGGCTACCTCTGTGTCGGCAGTCGGCAGGCAGTCCGTCCATCCATAATTGTATTATTATTATAATATATACCACCTAACCGTGGTTTTTTTTCCATTCTTTATACCGTCGTCATAGTGTCATACTAGTTGTTACGAGTATACTACTATCTCTTTATCAACCAGTGTACAGTGCGGTAGTTCACGGCTGTGGCTACCTCTGTGTCGGCAGTCGGCAGGCAGTCCGTCCATCCATAATTGTATTATTATTATAATATATACCACCTAACCGTGGTTTTTTTTCCATTCTTTATACCGTCGTCATAGTGTCATACTAGTTGTTACGAGTATACTACTATCTCTTTATCAACCAGTGTACAGTGCGGTAGTTCACGGCTGTGGCTACCTCTGTGTCGGCAGTCGGCAGGCAGTCCGTCCATCCATAATTGTATTATTATTATAATATATACCACCTAACCGTGGTTTTTTTTCCATTCTTTATACCGTCGTCATAGTGTCATACTAGTTGTTACGAGTATACTACTATCTCTTTATCAACCAGTGTACAGTGCGGTAGTTCACGGCTGTGGCTACCTCTGTGTCGGCAGTCGGCAGGCAGTCCGTCCATCCATAATTGTATTATTATTATAATATATACCACCTAACCGTGGTTTTTTTTCCATTCTTTATACCGTCGTCATAGTGTCATACTAGTTGTTACGAGTATACTACTATCTCTTTATCAACCAGTGTACAGTGCGGTAGTTCACGGCTGTGGCTACCTCTGTGTCGGCAGTCGGCAGGCAGTCCGTCCATCCATAATTGTATTATTATTATAATATATACCACCTAACCGTGGTTTTTTTATACCACCTAACCGTGGCAGTCCGTCCATAATTGTATACTAGTAAACTATCCAATCCATCCATCTCCATTGTTTACCTGAGGTGCCTTTTAGTTCTGCCTATAAAATATGGAGAACAAAAAAGTTGAGGTTCCAAAATTAGGGAAAGATCAAGATCCACTTCCACCTCGTGCTGAAGCTGCTGCCACTAGTCATGGCCGAGACGATGAAATGCCAGCAACGTCGTCTGCCAAGGCCGATGCCCAATGTCATAGTACAGAGCATGTCAAATCCAAAACACCAAATATCAGAAAAAAAAGGACTCCAAAACCTAAAATAAAATTGTCGGAGGAGAAGCGTAAACTTGCCAATATGCCATTTACCACACGGAGTGGCAAGGAACGGCTGAGGCCCTGGCCTATGTTCATGGCTAGTGGTTCAGCTTCACATGAGGATGGAAGCACTCAGCCTCTCGCTAGAAAACTGAAAAGACTCAAGCTGGCAAAAGCACCGCAAAGAACTGTGCGTTCTTTGAAATCCCAAATCCACAAGGAGAGTCCAATTGTGTCGTTTGCGATGCCTGACCTTCCCAACACTGGACGTGAAGAGCATGCGCCTTCCACTATTTGCATGCCCCCTGCAAGTGCTGGAAGGAGCACCCGCAGTCCAGTTCCTGATAGTCAGATTGAAGATGTCAGTGTTGAAGTACACCAGGATGAGGAGGATATGGGTGTTGCTGGCGCTGGGGAGGAAATTGACCAGGAGGATTCTGATGGTGAGGTGGTTTGTTTAAGTCAGGCACCCGGGGAGACACCTGTTGTCCGTGGGAGGAATATGGCCGTTGACATGCCAGGTGAAAATACCAAAAAAATCAGCTCTTCGGTGTGGAGGTATTTCACCAGAAATGCGGACAACAGGTGTCAAGCCGTGTGTTCCCTTTGTCAAGCTGTAATAAGTAGGGGTAAGGACGTTAACCACCTCGGAACATCCTCCCTTATACGTCACCTGCAGCGCATTCATAATAAGTCAGTGACAAGTTCAAAAACTTTGGGTGACAGCGGAAGCAGTCCACTGACCAGTAAATCCCTTCCTCTTGTAACCAAGCTCACGCAAACCACCCCACCAACTCCCTCAGTGTCAATTTCCTCCTTCCCCAGGAATGCCAATAGTCCAGCAGGCCATGTCACTGGCAAGTCTGACGAGTCCTTTCCTGCCTGGGATTCCTCCGATGCATCCTTGCGTGTAACGCCTACTGCTGCTGGCGCTGCTGTTGTTGCCGCTGGGAGTCGATGGTCATCCCAGAGGGGAAGTCGTAAGCCCACTTGTACTACTTCCAGTAAGCAATTGACTGTTCAACAGTCCTTTGCGAGGAAGATGAAATATCACAGCAGTCATCCTACTGCAAAGCGGATAACTGAGTACTTGACAACTATGTTGGTGTTAGACGTGCGTCCGGTATCCGCCGTTAGTTCACAGGGAACTAGACAATTTATTGAGGCAGTGTGCCCCCGTTACCAAATACCATCTAGGTTCCACTTCTCTAGGCAGGCGATACCGAGAATGTACACGGACGTCAGAAAAAGACTCACCAGTGTCCTAAAAAATGCAGTTGTACCCAATGTCCACTTAACCACGGACATGTGGACAAGTGGAGCAGGGCAGGGTCAGGACTATATGACTGTGACAGCCCACTGGGTAGATGTATGGACTCCCGCCGCAAGAACAGCAGCGGCGGCACCAGTAGCAGCATCTCGCAAACGCCAACTCTTTCCTAGGCAGGCTACGCTTTGTATCACCGCTTTCCAGAATACGCACACAGCTGAAAACCTCTTACGGCAACTGAGGAAGATCATCGCGGAATGGCTTACCCCAATTGGACTCTCCTGTGGATTTGTGGCATCGGACAACGCCAGCAATATTGTGTGTGCATTAAATATGGGTAATTCCAGCACGTCCCATGTTTTGCACATACCTTGAATTTGGTGGTGCAGAATTTTTTAAAAAACGACAGGGGCGTGCAAGAGATGCTGTCGGTGGCCAGAAAAATTGCGGGACACTTTCGGCGTACAGGCACCACGTACAGAAGACTGGAGCACCACCAAAAACTACTGAACCTGCCCTGCCATCATCTGAAGCAAGAAGTGGTAACGAGGTGGAATTCAACCCTCTATATGCTTCAGAGGTTGGAGGAGCAGCAAAAGGCCATTCAAGCCTATACAATTGAGCACGATATAGGAGATGGAATGCACCTGTCTCAAGTGCAGTGGAGAATGATTTCAACGTTGTGCAAGGTTCTGATGCCCTTTGAACTTGCCACACGTGAAGTCAGTTCAGACACTGCCAGCCTGAGTCAGGTCATTCCCCTCATCAGGCTTTTGCAGAAGAAGCTGGAGGCATTGAAGAAGGAGCTAACACGGAGCGATTCCGCTAGGCATGTGGGACTTGTGGATGCAGCCCTTAATTCGCTTAACAAGGATTCACGGGTGGTCAATCTGTTGAAATCAGAGCACTACATTTTGGCCACCGTGCTCGATCCTAGATTTAAAGCCTACCTTGGATCTCTCTTTCCGGCAGACACAGGTCTGCTGGGGTTGAAAGACCTGCTGGTGACAAAATTGTCAAGTCAAGCGGAACGCGACCTGTCAACATCTCCTCCTTCACATTCTCCCGCAACTGGGGGTGCGAGGAAAAGGCTCAGAATTCCGAGCCCACCCGCTGGCGGTGATGCAGGGCAGTCTGGAGCGACTGCTGATGCTGACATCTGGTCCGGACTGAAGGACCTGACAACGATTACGGACATGTCGTCTACTGTCACTGCATATGATTCTCTCAACATTGATAGAATGGTGGAGGATTATATGAGTGACCGCATCCAAGTAGGCACGTCACACAGTCCGTACTTATACTGGCAGGAAAAAGAGGCAATTTGGAGGCCCTTGCACAAACTGGCTTTATTCTACCTAAGTTGCCCTCCCACAAGTGTGTACTCCGAAAGAGTGTTTAGTGCCGCCGCTCACCTTGTCAGCAATCGGCGTACGAGGTTACATCCAGAAAATGTGGAGAAGATGATGTTCATTAAAATGAATTATAATCAATTCCTCCGCGGAGACATTGACCAGCAGCAATTGCCTCCACAAAGTACACAGGGAGCTGAGATGGTGGATTCCAGTGGGGACGAATTGATAATCTGTGAGGAGGGGGATGTACACGGTGATATATCGGAGGGTGAAGATGAGGTGGACATCTTGCCTCTGTAGAGCCAGTTTGTGCAAGGAGAGATTAATTGCTTCTTTTTTGGGGGGGGTCCAAACCAACCCGTCATATCAGTCACAGTCGTGTGGCAGACCCTGTCACTGAAATGATGGGTTGGTTAAAGTGTGCATGTCCTGTTTTGTTTATACAACATAAGGGTGGGTGGGAGGGCCCAAGGATAATTCCATCTTGCACCTCTTTTTTCTTTTCTTTTTCTTTGCATCATGTGCTGATTGGGGAGGGTTTTTTGGAAGGGACATCCTGCGTGACACTGCAGTGCCACTCCTAGATGGGCCCGGTGTTTGTGTCGGCCACTAGGGTCGCTAATCTTACTCACACAGCTACCTCATTGCGCCTCTTTTTTTCTTTGCGTCATGTGCTGTTTGGGGAGGGTTTTTTGGAAGGGACATCCTGCGTGACACTGCAGTGCCACTCCTAGATGGGCCCGGTGTTTGTGTCGGCCACTAGGGTCGCTAATCTTACTCACACAGTCAGCTACCTCATTGCGCCTCTTTTTTTCTTTGCGTCATGTGCTGTTTGGGGAGGGTTTTTTGGAAGGGTTATCCTGCGTGACACTGCAGTGCCACTCCTAGATGGGCCCGGTGTTTGTGTCGGCCACTAGGGTCGCTAATCTTACTCACACAGCTACCTCATTGCGCCTCTTTTTTTCTTTGCGTCATGTGCTGTTTGGGGAGGGTTTTTTGGAAGGGCCATCCTGCGTGACACTGCAGTGCCACTCCTAGATGGGCCCGGTGTTTGTGTCGGCCACTAGGGTCGCTAATCTTACTCACACAGCGACCTCATTGCGCCTCTTTTTTTCTTTGCGTCATGTGCTGTTTGGGGAGGGTTTTTTGGAAGGGACATCCTGCGTGACACTGCAGTGCCACTCCTAGATGGGCCCGGTGTTTGTGTCGGCCACTAGGGTCGCTTATCTTACTCACACAGCGACCTCGGTGCAAATTTTAGGACTAAAAATAATATTGTGAGGTGTGATGTGTTCAGAATAGGCTGAAAATGAGTGTAAATTATGTTTTTTGAGGTTAATAATACTTTGGGATCAAAATTACCCCCAAATTCTATGATTTAAGCTGTTTTTTAGGGTTTTTTGAAAAAAACACCCGAATCCAAAACACACCCGAATCCGACAAAAATAATTCGGTGAGGTTTTGCCAAAACGCGTTCGAACCCAAAACACGGCCGCGGAACCGAACCCAAAACCCGAAAAATTTCAGGCGCTCATCTCTAGTATTATCTCTGTACTCTATGGTTAATGCTCTGCGGAACATGAAGGTATTCTTTCCCATGAAAGTAAGTGGGAGATTGATTTAGGACCCCCTCCGCAGGAGCAGTGCCGTTTCTTGCGGCGGGCGAGCCGTGCAACCGCACGTGGCGCCCGCCGCGGCACTTCTTAAGGACTTTGAACTCCCCTCCCCTCTCCTCCCGAGTGCCCAGCTCGGGGGGCGGGGTTTCGCGGAATGACGCGATTGCGTCGTGACGTCACGATGCAATCGTGTCATTCCGTGAAACCCCGCCCCCCAAGCTGGGCACTCTGGAGGAGGGAGAAGGGGGAGCCAAGCCGGCCGGCGGCGGCGCCGCGCAGACGAGGGAGAGGTGGCTGAAGAGCGGGAAGAACCGCTTCAAATGTAAGTCAGCCCCTTTCCCTCTCTCTCTCTCCCTCCCTCCCCCCCACCACCTGCCGCAATGTGTAAAATAGGGACACCTGTCTGCCGGAATGTGTAAAATGGGGGCACGTGCCTGCCGGAACGTGTAAAATGGGGGCACTTGCCTGCTGCAATGTGTAAAATGGGGACTCTTGCCTGCCATACTGTGTAAAATGGGGATGCAGTCTGCCGGAATGTGTAAAATAGGGACTCTTGCCTGCCTTAATGTGTAAAATAGGGACACCTGTCTGCCGGAATGTGTAAAATGGGGGCACGTGCCTGCCGGAATGTGTAAAATGGGGACTCTTGCCTGCCTTAATGTGTAAAATGGGGACACCTGTCTGCCGGAATGTGTAAAATGGGGGTACATGCCTGCCGGAATGTGTGAAATGGGGACTCTTGCCTGCCTTAATGTGTAAAATGGGGACACCTGTCTGCCGGAATGTGTAAAATGGGGGCACGTGCCTGCCGGAATGTGTAACATGGGGACTCTTGCCTGCCTTAATGTGTAAAATAGGGACACCTGTCTGCCGGAATGTGTAAAATGGGGGCACGTGCCTGCCGGAATGTGTAACATGGGGACTCTTGCCTGCCTTAATGTGTAAAATGGGGACACCTGTCTGCCGGAATGTGTAAAATGGGGACACTTGCCTGTCGGAATGTGTAAAATGGGGACACTTGCCTGCCGGAATGTGTAAAATGGGGACACTTGCCTGCCGGAATTTGTAAAATGGGGACGCAGTCTGCCGTAATGTGTAAAATGGGGGCACGTGCCTGCCGTACTGTGTAAAATGAGGGCATGTGCCTGCCGCAATGTGTAAAATGGGGACACTTTCCTGCCGCAATGTGTAAAATGGGGGCACGTGCGTGCCGCAATGTGTAAAATGGGGACACTTTCCTGCCGTACTGTGTAAAATGGGGTCACGTGCCTGCCGCAATGTGTAAAATGGGGACACTTTCCTGCCACAATGTGTAAAATGGGGACACTTGCCTACCGTGCTGTGTAAAATGGGGACACTTGCCTGCTGTGCTGTGTAAAATGGGGTCGCGTGCCTGCTGTAATGTGTAAAATGAGGACTTTTTTTTATCCTGTGGTGGCCGTGATGATTAGATCAGATGAGGCCACGCCCATCTTAACAAAGCCACGCCCATTTTAACGAGGACACGCCCCCTTGCCGGGAGCGCGCGCGCATGCTTTTACTCTTTATATCTATGGGGGGGCGCATTTTTTTTCATGTGGATGGGGGGGGCGCATTTTTAAATCTCGCACTGGGAGCCAAATTGGCTAGAAACGGCCCTGCGCAGGAGAATGCGTGAAAGCTCATTAGGCAGAATGTAGCACAATTGTCAACTTCCTCTTCAGTTAGGGAGAATCTATATAAACTTTATACTAGATGGCATTTGGTTCCTTTCAGGTTAAATAAGATCTCCCATGCATCCTCCCCTCTGTGTTGGAGGTTATGTGGCCAAATAGGTGACTTTATATATATTTGGTGGAAATGCCCCAAAATGAGTATATTTTGGAGTCAAGTTGAATCACTTTTAGGAAATATTTTTAATATCCCAATTTCACTGGTCTGCGTTATTGAGTTTTCCTATTGATGGTCTTAATGAATATATTAAGCTTAATTCACTATGTTCTTAACGCAGTTAAATGTACAGTTGCTAATTGCTGGAAAAACTTCAAACTTCCACCACTAGGCATGGTAATAGCTAATATTTGGTTTATCTACACTATTGAGAAGATCACTGCTTCACTGCACGATAGCTCGAGCAGGTTTGCTGTAATCTGGGAACCTTGATTTATGTATAATAATTCTGCACTTAAAATTTGAGGTACTATAGTGCGTAGTATGGCCATGGTTATGTTTATTGAGAATTCGTTATAGGGTTTATATTCTTGAGGGCCCATTGGTCTACTGGTGACCGCGGTTGGTATATGTGAATGTATATTTAAATTATGCTGGAAAGAAAGAGTGTTTTTGATATTATAAGAGGTTGACAAGGTAATTTTGGTCACTCATGGTGGTCGCCCCCCCCCCCCCCCCCTTTTGCCTATTTTTTTCTCTCTTGCTTTCTTTTTTTTTTCTTCTTATACAAAAAAAAAATTTGATTGAATGTCATAAGGTTAATCAATATGCTATGCCATCTGATTTTTAGCCTTGGAAGCTTAGTATTCAATATATTGGAAGTCATGAAATGTATCTGTTTTTGTATCTTTGATGTCTCTTATATTTTTATCCAATAAAATAAATGGTTAACAGACAGGTAAAAAAAAGTGCATGTCCTTCATAAAAGTGGGTGGGAGGGCCCAAGGACAATTCCATCTTGATACACTTTCTTTTCATAATAGGCTGTATTTTGGGGGGGCAATTGGGTCTATTTTGCAACACATTTTTTACAAGAAGTTATGTGGTGCCACATTAATTAATCAATCAATCAATCAATCAATCAATCAATCAACCAACCAACCAACCAACCAACCAACCAACCAATCATTCTTGTATTTTATGGCCTTTTTTTTACCATGAAAAAAGGCCTACAGCTTTTGATCTAGGCCTCACACATGTTCATTTTAATCAATCAATCAATCAATCAATCAATCGATTATTCTTATATTCTTTTATGGCCTTTTCTCGCCTGACCCATGTGCAGAGGAAAAGGTTGCAATAGCCATCGCAGTCACTACAGCTCACCAAAGATGGATTAGAGATTGGGCTTCCCCCATAAAGAACACTGGACTAATGCTATTTGAATATTGTGCTAGCTACTGCAGGCAAATTTCAAAGAGCTAAGCTTCTCGGAGCTTGTTAAATAGCTCAGAACTTGTTAAATACCTATATTTTCCAGTTGATATCAGAAGTACAAAATATCTTCAATATCTGAGACTAATTCACTGGGTTCTCAAATAAGCCTAGCTCTACTAAGAATAAAACTGTGGGGGGGGGGGGGGGTCCATGCAATTGGAAATTAACTAGAGATGTGCACCATCCCAAATCATGGGTTTTGGTTATTGATCTGTATCTTCTCTGTGTTTTGGATCTGTATTTGGTTTTGCCAAAACCACCCTTGTGGGTTTTTTCTGGTTTGGATCTGTACTTTTTTTTTTTTTTACAAAAATCATATAAACAGCTAAAATCACAGAATTTTGACCTAAGCGACAGCAGTGGGCAGCACAAACATGTGGCACTTACCAACATGACACATCTAGGAAACAGAATGACAATGCAGTTTCAGACAGGGTGGCAGTTTAATAAACTATGAAAATGTTTGTCGTTTACACAGGACAGTTAGCAAATCTCCAAAGAGTGCACAATGCAAAGAAAAGAGGTGCAAGATGGAATTGTCATTGGGCCATCGTACCCTCCCTTCTGTTGTATATATTAAACAGAACATGCACAGTTTAACAAACCAATCACTTCAGCGACAGGGACTGCCACTTGTGACTAAAATGATTGGTTTGTTTGTGCCCCCACATAACAAGCTGCCAATGGTCTATGCGTACACAAACTGGCTCTGCATAGGCATCCGATTCTTCACCCCCATCAGTTTGTACATCCTCTTCTTCACACACTACTAATTTATCCCCCACTGGAATCCACCGTTACTGGTGCCTTGGTAGTATTTGGACGTAATTGCCAGTGAAGGTCTTCCCCAGGGAATTTGTAATTCATGTTGCTGAACATCAACTCTTCCACATTTTGGGGAAGTAATGCTTTTTTTCATGTTCTTGTACAGACTGGGAATTGCTTTTCTAGTGAAGTGGTAGCGGGGACACACAACCTTAATTAATTGTATAAAGCTCACTGCATTAATGGCGGATACTGGACGCACATTTAATACCAGCATAGCTGTTGTGGTGTTAGTGATCCGCTTTGCAATTGGGTGACTGCTGTCATAATTGCTCCCCTTGAAAAGGATTGTTTAAATAGCCAATTGTTTGTTAAACTACTACAAGTAGTCTTCCTGGTCAACTCAAGGATCCTTCTGAGGAATCCCTGATAGGAGAGTCAGTCATGCTTATGAAATTGGATGCAGGGCTACTCCCAATCATGATTGAGGATGTTGATGATGAGGGTGTTGGTGGTAGAGATTGCAGGCAATTGGATCTAACAGAGAGAAGGGAGCTAGGTGACACTGGACTGATTGATATGTTTTTAGTCAAAGTCTCTGAGTTTGACAATAACTTTGGATGAATGCGCTGCAAGTGACGTAACAGACGTAGGTTCCTAGATGGTTAAGATCCCTACCTCTATTTACTCTTGTTTCACAAATGGTACAGATGGCTTGACAGTTGCTGTCTGGATTTGTGTAGAAATAATTCCACACATAAGAGTTGGCTTTTTTTGTCTTTTGCCCTGGCATGACAATGGGATTTTTCATATAATGGGCAACAACTGTTTCCACTGGTGTCTAATTTACACAAACATTATCCACATCATCAACATCATCAATGTCATAGTTTCACAATACATGTATGATACATGTGGTCTGACCGGCAGTGTCACACAAAAATAATAATATAGTAGACTGGGGTGTAGTACAAAAATAAATAAATAGATAGATTCCAATAAGAAGCGGCACTCCTCAGTGTAATAATGACACATACACACTAGAGATGAGCGGGTTCGGTTCCTCGGAATCCGAACCCGCCCGAACTTCAGCTTTTTTTACACGGATCCGAGCGACTCGGATCTTCCCGCCTTGCTCGGTTAACCCGAGCGCGCCCGAACGTCATCATGACGCTGTCGGATTCTCGCGAGGCTCGGATTCTATCGCGAGACTCGGATTCTATATAAGGAGCCGCGCGTCGCCGCCATTTTCACACGTGCATTGAGATTGATAGGGAGAGGACGTGGCTGGCGTCCTCTCCATTTAGATTAGAAGAGAGAGAGTGAGATTGAGACAGAGACACTTGATTTACTGGAGCTTAGGAGTACTAGAGAGTGCAGAGTTTACTAGTGACTGACCACTGACCAGTGACCACCAGTGCAGTTTTATTTAATATAATCCGTTCTCTGCCTGAAAAAAACGATACACAGTGACTCAGTCACATACCATATCTGTGCTCAGCCCAGTGTGCTGCATCATCTATGTATAATATCTGACTGTGCTCACACAGCTTAATTGTGGGGGAGACTGGGGAGCAGTTATAGGTTATAGCAGGAGCCAGGAGTACATATTATTAAAATTAAACAGTGCACACTTTTGCTGCAGGAGTGCCACTGCCAGTGTGACTGACCAGTGACCTGACCACACTGACCACCAGTATAGTATACTATATTGTGATTGCCTGAAAAAGTTAAACACTCGTCGTGTGACTTGTGTGGTGTTTTTTTATTCTATAAAAAACTCATTCTGCTGACAGACAGTGTCCAGCAGGTCCGTCATTATATAATATATACCTGTCCGGCTGCAGTAGTGATATATATATATTTTTTATATCATTATTTATCATCCAGTCGCAGCAGACACAGTACGGTAGTTCACGGCTGTAGCTACCTCTGTGTCGGCACTCGGCAGTCCATCCATAATTGTATACCACCTACCCGTGGTTTTTTTTTCTTTCTTCTTTATACATACTACATCTCATTATCATCCAGTCTATATTAGCAGCAGACACAGTACAGTACGGTAGTCCACGGCTGTAGCTACCTCTGTGTCGGCACTCGGCAGTCCATCCATAATTGTATACCACCTACCCGTGGTTTTTTTTTTCTTCTTTATACATACTACATCTCATTATCATCCAGTCTATATTAGCAGCAGACACAGTACAGTACGGTAGTCCACGGCTGTAGCTACCTCTGTGTCGGCACTCGGCAGTCCATCCATAATTGTATACCACCTACCCGTGGTTTTTTTTTCTTTCTTCTTTATACATACTACATCTCATTATCAACCAGTCTATATTAGCAGCAGACACAGTACAGTACGGTAGTCCACGGCTGTAGCTACCTCTGTGTTGGCACTCGGCAGTCCGTCCATAATTGTATACCACCTACCCGTGGTTTTTTTTTCTTTCTTCTTTATACATACTACATCTCATTACCATCCAGTCTATATTAGCAGCAGACACAGTACAGTACGGTAGTCCACGGCTGTAGCTACCTCTGTGTCGGCACTCGGCAGTCCATCCATAATTGTATACCACCTACCCGTGGTTTTTTTTTTCTTCTTTATACATACTACATCTCATTATCATCCAGTCTATATTAGCAGCAGACACAGTACAGTACGGTAGTCCATGGCTGTAGCTACCTCTGTGTCGGCACTCGGCAGTCCATCCATAATTGTATACCACCTACCCGTGGTTTTTTTTTCTTTCTTCTTTATACATACTACATCTCATTATCATCCAGTCTATATTAGCAGCAGACACAGTACAGTACGGTAGTCCACGGCTGTAGCTACCTCTGTGTCGGCACTCGGCAGTCCATCCATAATTGTATACCACCTACCCGTGGTTTTTTTTTTCTTCTTTATACATACTACATCTCATTATCATCCAGTCTATATTAGCAGCAGACACAGTACAGTACGGTAGTCCACGGCTGTAGCTACCTCTGTGTCGGCACTCGGCAGTCCATCCATAATTGTATACCACCTACCCGTGGTTTTTTTTTCTTTCTTCTTTATACATACTACATCTCATTATCATCCAGTCTATATTAGCAGCAGACACAGTACAGTACGGTAGTCCACGGCTGTAGCTACCTCTGTGTCGGCACTCGGCAGTCCGTCCATAATTGTATACCACCTACCCGTGGTTTTTTTTTTCTTTCTTCTTTATACATACATACTACATCTCATTATCAACCAGTCTATATTAGCAGCAGACACAGTACAGTACGGTAGTCCACGGCTGTAGCTACCTCTGTGTCGGCACTCGGCAGTCCATCCATAATTGTATACCACCTACCCGTGGTTTTTTTTTTCTTCTTTATACATACTACATCTCATTATCATCCAGTCTATATTATCAGCAGACACAGTACAGTACGGTAGTCCACGGCTGTAGCTACCTCTGTGTCGGCACTCGGCAGTCCGTCCATAATTGTATACCACCTACCCGTGGTTTTTTTTTCTTTCTTCTTTATACATACATACTACATCTCTTTATCAACCAGTCTATATTAGCAGCAGACACAGTACGGTAGTCCACGGCTGTAGCTACCTCTGTGTCGGCACTCGGCAGTCCGTCCATAATTGTATACCACCTACCCGTGGTTTTTTTTTCTTTCTTCTTTATACATACATACTACATCTCTTTATCAACCAGTCTATATTAGCAGCAGACACAGTACGGTAGTCCACGGCTGTAGCTACCTCTGTGTCGGCACTCGGCAGTCCGTCCATAATTGTATACCACCTACCCGTGGTTTTTTTTTCTTTCTTCTTTATACATACATACTACATCTCTTTATCAACCAGTCTATATTAGCAGCAGACACAGTACAGTACGGTAGTCCACGGCTGTAGCTACCTCTGTGTCGGCACTCGGCAGTCCATCCATAATTGTATACTAGTATCCATCCATCTCCATTGTTTACCTGAGGTGCCTTTTAGTTGTGCCTATTAAAATATGGAGAACAAAAATGTTGAGGTTCCAAAATTAGGGAAAGATCAAGATCCACTTCCACCTCGTGCTGAAGCTGCTGCCACTAGTCATGGCCGAGACGATGAAATGCCAGCAACGTCGTCTGCCAAGGCCGATGCCCAATGTCATAGTACAGAGCATGTCAAATCCAAAACACCAAATATCAGTAAAAAAAGGACTCCAAAACCTAAAATAAAATTGTCGGAGGAGAAGCGTAAACTTGCCAATATGCCATTTACCACACGGAGTGGCAAGGAACGGCTGAGGCCCTGGCCTATGTTCATGGCTAGTGGTTCAGCTTCACATGAGGATGGAAGCACTCAGCCTCTCGCTAGAAAAATGAAAAGACTCAAGCTGGAAAAAGCACAGCAAAGAACTGTGCGTTCTTCGAAATCCCAAATCCACAAGGAGAGTCCAATTGTGTCGGTTGCGATGCCTGACCTTCCCAACACTGGACGTGAAGAGCATGCGCCTTCCACCATTTGCACGCCCCCTGCAAGTGCTGGAAGGAGCACCCGCAGTCCAGTTCCTGATAGTCAGATTGAAGATGTCAGTGTTGAAGTACACCAGGATGAGGAGGATATGGGTGTTGCTGGCGCTGGGGAGGAAATTGACCAGGAGGATTCTGATGGTGAGGTGGTTTGTTTAAGTCAGGCACCCGGGGAGACACCTGTTGTCCGTGGGAGGAATATGGCCGTTGACATGCCTGGTGAAAATACCAAAAAAATCAGCTCTTCGGTGTGGAAGTATTTCACCAGAAATGCGGACAACATTTGTCAAGCCGTGTGTTCCCTTTGTCAAGCTGTAATAAGTAGGGGTAAGGACGTTAACCACCTCGGAACATCCTCCCTTATACGTCACCTGCAGCGCATTCATAATAAGTCAGTGACAAGTTCAAAAACTTTGGCCGACAGCGGAAGCAGTCCACTGACCAGTAAATCCCTTCCTCTTGTAACCAAGCTCACGCAAACCACCCCACCAACTCCCTCAGTGTCAATTTCCTCCTTCCCCAGGAATGCCAATAGTCCTGCAGGCCATGTCACTGGCAATTCTGATGATTCCTCTCCTGCCTGGGATTCCTCCGATGCATCCTTGCGTGTAACGCCTACTGCTGCTGGTGCTGCTGTTGTTGCTGCTGGGAGTCGATGGTCATCCCAGAGGGGAAGTCGTAAGCCCACTTGTACTACTTCCAGTAAGCAATTGACTGTTCAACAGTCCTTTGCGAGGAAGATGAAATATCACAGCAGTCATCCTGCTGCAAAGCGGATAACTGAGGCCTTGACAACTATGTTGGTGTTAGACGTGCGTCCGGTATCCGCCGTTAGTTCACAGGGAACTAGACAATTTATTGAGGCAGTGTGCCCCCGTTACCAAATACCATCTAGGTTCCACTTCTCTAGGCAGGCGATACCGAGAATGTACACGGACGTCAGAAAAAGACTCACCAGTGTCCTAAAAAATGCAGTTGTACCCAATGTCCACTTAACCACGGACATGTGGACAAGTGGAGCAGGGCAGGGTCAGGACTATATGACTGTGACAGCCCACTGGGTAGATGTATGGACTCCCGCCGCAAGAACAGCAGCGGCGGCACCAGTAGCAGCATCTCGCAAACGCCAACTCTTTCCTAGGCAGGCTACGCTTTGTATCACCGGTTTCCAGAATACGCACACAGCTGAAAACCTCTTACGGCAACTGAGGAAGATCATCGCGGAATGGCTTACCCCAATTGGACTCTCCTGTGGATTTGTGGCATCGGACAACGCCAGCAATATTGTGTGTGCATTAAATATGGGCAAATTCCAGCACGTCCCATGTTTTGCACATACCTTGAATTTGGTGGTGCAGAATTTTTTAAAAAACGACAGGGGCGTGCAAGAGATGCTGTCGGTGGCCAGAAGAATTGCGGGACACTTTCGGCGTACAGGCACCACGTACAGAAGACTGGAGCACCACCAAAAACTACTGAACCTGCCCTGCCATCATCTGAAGCAAGAAGTGGTAACGAGGTGGAATTCAACCCTCTATATGCTTCAGAGGTTGGAGGAGCAGCAAAAGGCCATTCAAGCCTATACAATTGAGCACGATATAGGAGGTGGAATGCACCTGTCTCAAGCGCAGTGGAGAATGATTTCAACGTTGTGCAAGGTTCTGATGCCCTTTGAACTTGCCACACGTGAAGTCAGTTCAGACACTGCCAGCCTGAGTCAGGTCATTCCCCTCATCAGGCTTTTGCAGAAGAAGCTGGAGACATTGAAGGAGGAGCTAACACGGAGCGATTCCGCTAGGCATGTGGGACTTGTGGATGGAGCCCTTAATTCGCTTAACAAGGATTCACGGGTGATCAATCTGTTGAAATCAGAGCACTACATTTTGGCCACCATGCTCGATCCTAGATTTAAAGCCTACCTTGGATCTCTCTTTCCGGCAGACACAAGTCTGCTGGGGTTGAAAGACCTGCTGGTGAGAAAATTGTCAAGTCAAGCGGAACGCGACCTGTCAACATCTCCTCCTTCACATTCTCCCGCAACTGGGGGTGCGAGGAAAAGGCTCAGAATTCCGAGCCCACCCGCTGGCGGTGATGCAGGGCAGTCTGGAGCGACTGCTGATGCTGACATCTGGTCCGGACTGAAGGACCTGACAACGATTACGGACATGTCGTCTACTGTCACTGCATATGATTCTCTCAACATTGAAAGAATGGTGGAGGATTATATGAGTGACCGCATCCAAGTAGGCACGTCACACAGTCCGTACTTATACTGGCAGGAAAAAGAGGCAATTTGGAGGCCCTTGCACAAACTGGCTTTATTCTACCTAAGTTGCCCTCCCACAAGTGTGTACTCCGAAAGAGTGTTTAGTGCCGCCGCTCACCTTGTCAGCAATCGGCGTACGAGGTTACATCCAGAAAATGTGGAGAAGATGATGTTCATTAAAATGAATTATAATCAATTCCTCCGCGGAGACATTGACCAGCAGCAATTGCCTCCACAAAGTACACAGGGAGCTGAGATGGTGGATTCCAGTGGGGACGAATTGATAATCTGTGAGGAGGGGGATGTACACGGTGATATATCGGAGGATGATGATGAGGTGGACATCTTGCCTCTGTAGAGCCAGTTTGTGCAAGGAGAGATTAATTGCTTCTTTTTTGGGGGGGGTCCAAACCAACCCGTCATATCAGTCACAGTCGTGTGGCAGACCCTGTCACTGAAATGATGGGTTGGTTAAAGTGTGCATGTCCTGTTTTGTTTATACAACATAAGGGTGGGTGGGAGGGCCCAAGGACAATTCCATCTTGCACCTCTTTTTTCTATTATTTTTCTTTGCGTCATGTGCTGTTTGGGGAGGGTTTTTTGGAAGGGCCATCCTGCGTGACACTGCAGTGCCACTCCTAGATGGGCCCGGTGTTTGTGTCGGCCACTAGGGTCGCTTATCTTACTCACACAGTCAGCTACCTCATTGCGCCTCTTTTTTTCTTTGCGTCATGTGCTGTTTGGGGAGGGTTTTTTGGAAGGGACATCCTGCGTGACACTGCAGTGCCACTCCTAGATGGGCCCGGTGTTTGTGTCGGCCACTAGGGTCGCTTATCTTACTCACACAGTCAGCTACCTCATTGCGCCTCTTTTTTTCTTTGCGTCATGTGCTGTTTGGGGAGGGTTTTTTGGAAGGGACATCCTGCGTGACACTGCAGTGCCACTCCTAGATGGGCCCGGTGTTTGTGTCGGCCACTAGGGTCGCTTATCTTACTCACACAGCTACCTCATTGCGCCTCTTTTTTTCTTTGCGTCATGTGCTGTTTGGGGAGGGTTTTTTGGAAGGGACATCCTGCGTGACACTGCAGTGCCACTCCTAGATGGGCCCGGTGTTTGTGTCGGCCACTAGGGTCGCTTATCTTACTCACACAGCGACCTCGGTGCAAATTTTAGGACTAAAAATAATATTGTGAGGTGTGAGGTATTCAGAATAGACTGAAAATGAGTGGAAATTATGGTTTTTGAGGTTAATAATACTTTGGGATCAAAATGACCCCCAAATTCTATGATTTAAGCTGATTTTTAGGGTTTTTTGAAAAAAACACCCGATTCCAAAACACACCAGAATCCGACAAAAAAAATTCGGTGAGGTTTTGCCAAAACGCGGTCGAACCCAAAACACGGCCGCGGAACCGAACCCAAAACCAAAACACAAAACCCGAAAAATTTCCGGCGCTCATCTCTAATACACACACTAAGCAGTGTGAATAGCAACGTTTCGGTTTCTTTAACCGTTATCAGGCATGTCAAACACAAAAATGTGTTTGACATGGATAAACGTTGCTATACACACTGTTTAGTGTGTGTGTCATTATTACACTGAGGAGTGTTGCTTCTTATTGGAATCTATTTGTGTAAATGGAAGTTTACAGTTGAAGGCACCCGGAAAGCTGATGTACTACTCTGATTTGGGAGAACTGAGCTAATGCTATTGTTGTTATATATATTTATTATTTTTATTATATTTTTTGCTTGTATGGTTTTTTTTACACTGGGGTCACACCCCTAGATTGAGAGAGCACCCCTGGATGGAAAACACAGCACCCCTGGATGGGCACCCCTGGAGGACAAAGAAGCCCCAGCCCCTTGATGCAGTACACTGTAGCACCCCTGGATGGAGAACACAGCACCCCTGGACAAACACAGAATTGACACGTCTGCTCACTAGAACCTCCATAGCTGGAATGAAATGACGCGATCACTGGGAGCCTTATATAGAATCCAAAACCAGGAACAATTGGACAGTGGTAGGATGATGTTTTGCATAGTTTTGGGATCCAAGTCAGGTGCGAAAACCCAAGCCGGACTGGGATCGTGAAGCTCGGGTAGGTCCAGTTCTCGGAGAACTGGACTCGCTCATCTCTAGAATGAACTTCAGCATGTATGCATGAATGTTAAGATTTATTAGCGACAAGTTGTGTGTGCAGTAAATCCTCCACTACATCAGTTGTAGTGGATTCATATGGCACCACTCTGGTTTAGCATGATTTTAAGTGTTCTTGTTTGTGGTCATGTTTTGTGTAATAGAAAATGTACAAAAAAAAATCTGGTAAGGCATATATACATTTTAAAATGTCACCCATTTTTGATGTGTATATATAATTGGAAATCATTTTTAATGCAGGTGAATATGAGATTTGTTTTCTAGGTTAATGAATGTCATGAATCCTTTATCATTACATGTGCTGTACATCTGTATATCAGTGGCTTGGGAAATGTCAAGAGGAGGAATCATATAAAAAACAGGATGCAGTCAGTATCACATTTATTTAGCATCATTGCTTGCAAGGTTTGTACATGACAAACGTGTTGTAAATTCTCTTATCTAATGTCTAATTAATGAGATAAGGAAGACATTTATTTATTTTTAAAGCTGTAAATACTATCAATTAATTCTCTACATAAAAAAAACAAATAATAATTCACATTTTACATTGGGCTAAAAGAAAATAAGTTTTAAAATTATTTCTTGTGTGTCATTGTAAAAAAATTGTTTTGTTTTTCTTTGTTTATTATCAGTAACCAGGGTTGGACTGGCCCACAGGGGAACAGGGGAAACCACCGGTGGGCCCCACTACCTGGGGGCCCACCTCCTTCTCTATGGATCAGGTCCCGACTGTGTACTTGAGTTGTACATTATACATATTACAGGTTGAGTATCCCATATCCAAATATTCCGAAATACGGAATATTCCGAAATACGGACGTTTTTGAGTGAGAGTGAGATAGTGAAACCTTTGTTTTTTGTTGGCTCAATGTACACAAACTTTGTTTAATACACAATGTTATTAAAAATATTGTATTAAATGACCTTTAGGCTGTGTGTATAAGGTGTATATGAAACATAAATGAATAGTGTGAATGTAGACACACTATGTTTAATGCACAAAGTTATAAAAAATATTGCATAAAATTACCTTCAGGCTGTGTGCATAAGGTGTATATGAAACATAAATGTATTCTGTGCTTATATTTAGGTCCCATCACAATCATATCTCATTATGGTATGCAATTATTCCAAAATACGGAAAAATCCGATATCCAAAATCCCTCTGGTCCCAAGCATTTTGGATAAGGGATACTCAACTTGTATCTACAGTGCATTGCAGTTATTAATCTGGTACATTATCATGCATGCACTAGTAGTATTTACTATATATATGTTTATCATGGGGCCCATACCATGTTAGCCAAGCCTATATGGTAGCTGGCCACACTCCTAAGCATGGGCCTTTACTTCTGAATTCCCCTGGTGGGCCCTCCATGCCCCAGTCCGACACTGTCAGTAACTGATCGTAACAATCCTCCTCCCCAATGTTGTATACAGTATATAAAAGATAATGGTGCTTATTTGTGTATACGGGTTACTAGTAGCCACTGTAAATATATGTGTTGATGATGGTGACCATCAGCAACACTATGGAACCTATTCAGTATCAGTAGCAGAATCTGCTACTGCTTCTGTCGCATGTTGGGCGTCGCTCAGCACAGGGCAAGGCCACCAGCATGCTAATTGCCGCCCTGCAGTGCGATTCCAATTTAATTGGGATCGCATTGCTGATCCAGGGAATAAGGGTAGACCCTACATATGCAGCCATCTTTTTCATCGGACGTGTGTCTGGACCGTTTTTGGGTGATCGTGTGATGTCAAATGTTGCTCCTCTTGCTGCTCTTTTCCTTTTTTTTTAAATCAACTTTGTTTGAAAATCCTCTAAGCTCTATTTCAAAATGACCTAATTTTAGTAGGATGTCATTGGCAATGAAATGGTTGTGATCAGAATCATCTGTAAAATATTAGTATCTGAAAGCAGCATATAATGTTTGGGCTGGACATGTGAACATACATTTTATACTTTAAGTATGCAACTAACAAATCAATTCCAATGTTTGATATTTTTATGAGTCATGAGGATAAAATGCAGTCATTTTTCTTATAGGTCAACAATCCCAGAGTGCCCACTTTAAAATGGGATATTTATTGATGTGGGCAGCATGAGTTTGGGCATCAGTGAAATGATTATATAACACCTTGGAGACCATTGACAAAGCACACCAATGCACACTAGAAAGCCTCCTTCAACTATTTCTTCACCCTCTGCAAATGTGGGGATGAGCAGTACAAGTAAAGATGGTGATGATGACATAATAGAAATTGAGGCTAGTGTGGAAGTGCAACAGGATGAGGGGGATATTTGTGTACTCTCTGATGCTAATGAGGATAATGATTATGAGGATGTTTATGATGTTGTTTGTGCAAGTCAGCCAACAGTGGCAGCAGTTCCTTCTCCATACCTTACCAATAGAGGCAGATGTCGTCTATATAGCAACAGTAAAAGGAAATATGATCTGCAATGGCTGTATTAGAAATAATTGTTATTTTTCTACCTGAAACATAAATGCATTAGTGAAGCTAGGGCTTACACAGGACCCCATGGCACAACCTAGCTTTTGAATATAACAGGAACCATCAAATAGGAAATCATTTCTCTTTAGAGCGTCATGAAGAAGTCAATGTCAGTTCCATTATATTTTGCACTTTGTATTAACAGTTCCCTAGTGACCTCCAATTCTCTATCATAATGAATTTTAGTGTAAAGGCTTATAACATATATCGTGCACATCCAGTGCTTACATGAGACAAATCCTGTCATTTTAGGATGAATGGTGTGGTGTTTTTTAGGAAAGTGGATTCTGATTGATTAACTGGCTATAGATAAAAAATCTAAGAATTGTGAGATAACATTGTAGATGGATTCCCTAGCCAATATTATCGGTCTACCTAGTGAGCTATGGGGATCCTTGTGTGACTTAGGCAGGGTATAGAGGATGGGTATCTTAAGATGTTTAATGATAATGCCATCCTTAATTATCTAAGTTATAAAACATTTAGTAACAGCATCATCTAGAAACTGTTCCAATTCCATTTTGAAAGCACCAGTGGGATCATGGCTTCATTTTTTATAGACCTTTACATCAGATAATTTATGATAGATCTCATTTTTGTAGTCTATGAGATTCTGGATGACTATGCCAGTGTATGTATGATAAAATCATCATACTTGCTAAAAAAAAATGAAAGCTTTCCTTTCCAGAGAGGTCAAGTTGGAAGCGGCACCTTGTTTTTTTAATTTATTTTCTCTTAAAGCAATACATACTATTAGTAAAGTATTTTATAGCCAAGTTTGTAGAGGATGGTTCAAATTTTGACTTTCTTAGAAATGGATAATTATTTGTAGAGGGACTTGATTCACCAGAATGATGGCTTTGTCAACATTGCAAAAATAAAAAATGTCTGTCCTAATGACTATACCACTGGGTCCAAGGCATTGATGGAAACTGCTAAAAATGTGGCGGGTTATAAGCTTAGATCCCTCTCTTCCAGCACAAAATAATAAGACCATTATGCCAGACTATATGACGGGGTGAAATATAAAAGACACAGTGGTACGTAATGATCTCTAGAGAATTAAACCTAAATTGTCATTGCATTTTCTAACTCGAAAAACAGGTAATCATAGATGCCTCAGCTGTACTACCTGTTAATATTAAGAAATTGTGACACATTTGTACACCTTATATTCAGGAAGGAGTTTAAGACTGCTTATTCATTAACCTGCTCCACTTCCTATTTTGTTTATTATATTTGGTGCCCTTGTGGCTTACTATAAATAGGAAAGACATCTAGAGCCTTTAAAAAACGAGCATTAGGTTTGCCGACAAAACCAAATGAGGAGGACAATAAGTCACCTATCTTTTTAGAGAACTGAAGCTTCCTCTGGCATCTCTGCACTACAAAAGGATTGATTGGGTGCCCCCTAATGCTAGAGGTGGGGATCATAATAAGGCTCTTCTTCAAAAAGAGACACATTAGATTTACCACTTGCAGATCGTACAGCCATATGGGTTAAAGAAGACTATTTCATGTAATAGTTTATTTTAGTACAGTTTTTCTCTGGTTCATTTATGACTTCTCTTTTTCCTTGAATTTATAATGATATGGTTGCACAATATATACTATATAATTAATATGCCTTATTAGGGATTGGGATAATTGGGTTCCAATGTGTAGATAGACAGTGTCTAGATTGACACCATATGGTCAATAGGTCGACACCATATGGTTGACAGTCAAAAGTCAGACAGGGTCAAAAGGTTGAAATGAAAAAGGTTGACATATGTCGACACATTTTCATTGTTTTTTTCATGTTTTTACAACGTTTGCTGCATTTTCTATCCATGTCACAAACTATTACCTTTAGTAACCTTTAGTGTCTATTACCTTTAGCCATGAGCTTGAAGCATGGCGAGTGAAGCAAGCCCACGAGGGAATGCATTTCTACAAATTTGGGTAAAGTAATGTTTAAAAACACAAAATATCACCCCCAATTTTTATTTTGTGTCGACCTTTTCATCCTGTCGACCTTTTTATTAACTTTTGACTGTCAACCTTTTATACAGTATATGTCAAACTTTTGACCATGTTGAGCTTTTGCCTGGTGACCTTATGATGTAGACTGTCTTCTGTACCACACCAGGGTTAATTAATGTCTTTAGAACATTAGTCTTATGCTGGGTCTTAGGTCTTAGGCCTCAGTTATCTGCTTTGCAAAAGGATGACTGCTGTCATATTTCATCTTCCTCACAAAGTACAGTTGGAAAGTCAATTGCTTACTGGAAGTAGTACAAGTGGTCTTCCGACTTCCCCTCTGGGATGACGATCGAATCCCAGCAGTAACAACAGCAGTGGCAGCAACAGCAGGTGTACCACTCAAGGATCCTACAGGGGAATCCCGGCTAGGAGAGGACTCCTCAGTCTTGACAGTGACATGGCCTGCAGGACTACTGACGTTCCTGGCTGAGGAGGAAGTTGACGTTGAGGGAGTTGGTGGTGTGGCTTGCAGGAGCTTGGGTACAGGAGGAAGAAGGGATTTAGGTGTCAGTGTACTGCTTACGCTCTTACCCAAAGTTTCACAACTTGACACTGACTTCTGATGAATGAGCTGCAGGTGACGTAAAAGGGAGGTTAACATCCATACCCCTACTTATTACAGATTGACAGAGGCAACAGATGGCTTGACACCTGTTGTGCGGATTTGTGAAGAAATAATTCCACACCAAAGAGGTGGCTTTCTTGGTAGTTTTCCCAGGCATCACAATGGGCTTCTTCATCCCATGGACAACAGGTGTCTCCCCCGGTGCCTGACTTAAAAAACCACATCACCATCAGAATCCTCATCGTCAACTTCCTCCTCAGCACCAGCAACACCCATATCCTCATCCTGGTGTACTTCAACAGTGACATCTTCAATTTCAATATCAGGAACTGGATTGTGGGTGCTTCTTCCAGCACTTGCAGGGGGCATGCAAATGGTGGAAGGAGCCACCTCTTCCCATCCAGTGTTGGGAAGGTCAAGCATCACAACCACTGACACACTTAGACTCTCCTTGGGGATTTGTGATACCATCTCAGAATGCACAGGTCTTTTATGTGCTCTTTTCAGCTTAATTCTTTGAATTTTTCTAGCGGGAGGATGAGGGCTTCCATCGTCATGTGAAGCTGAACCACTAGCCATGAACATAGACCAGGGCCTCAGCCGTTCCTTGCCAATCCGTGTCGTAAATGGCATATTGGCAAGTTTATGTTTCTCCTCAGACCATTTAAATTTCTTTTTTTGTTCTTTTTACTGAACTTTGTCTTTTTGGGTTTTACATGCCCTCTACTATCACATTGGGCATCGGCCTTGGCAGACGAAGTTGATGGCATTTCAGCGTCTATGTCATGGCTAGTGACAGCAATTTTAGCACTAGGAGGAAGTGGTTCTTGATCATTCCCTATTTTATCCTCCAGATTTTTGTTCTCCATTATTTTTTGGGAGTTATATAAGACAATATGTGGCAATATATAAGCAATATGTGACTGCCTAGTCACTGGAATGACTGATGGACAGGACACTACCACTGGTCTGATGCAGCACAACACAACAACACTGTAAGGGACTTGTGGTTGTTGTTATAATTATTATAATACTGTAACAGTGGACATATACTGTAGCAGCAGCGTATATCGTCACTGGAATGACTGATGGACTTGACACTACCACTGGTCTGATGCAGCACAACACAACAACACTATAAGGGACTTGTGGTTGTTGTTGTTATTATTATTATTATAATACTGTAGCAGTGGACATATATCAGCAGCATATATCGTCACTGGAATAACTGATGGACAGGACACTACCACTGGTCTGATGCAGCACAACACAACAACACTGTAAGGGACTTGTGGTTGTTGTTATTACTATTATAATACTGTAGCAGTGGACATGTAGCAGCAGCATATATCGTCACTGGAATAACTGATGGACAGGACACTACCACTGGTCTTATGCAGTACAACACAACACCACTTTATACAGCTACACTGGATATATGGCAACAGAGGACACCAACACTGTGACTGGCTGGACTGATGCAGCACAATACACTGACTACGCTGGACTGGACAGCACAACACAGCACCACTTTATACAGCTACACTGGATATATAGCAGCAGAGGACACCAACACTGTGACTGGCTGGACTGATGCAGCACAATACACTGACTACACTGGACAGCACAACACAGCACAAGACTCCCCACCCCACTTTCCCGCCCCCACACAGACACTGAACACTGAGGACACGTCCTCTCAATACACTCTCCGAGACTGGAGTGAAAATGGCCACGACACGCGGCTCCTTATATGGAATCAAAATCCCGAGAGAATCCGACAGCGGGATGATGACATTTTGCCGCGTTAGGGTTTACGAGTCAGGCGGGAAAACCCGAGCCTGGCTTGGAACCGAACTCGGAAGGCAAAGTCCAGTAGGGTTCGGTTCTCTGAGAACCGAACCCGCTCATCTCTAATTTTTACTATTTTTAAATGTTTTACTTTTTTAAGGAGACATTGGCATCTATTCATGAAGCAGTGAAAAGAGTAGAGAAGTGAGCCAGTGAAGAAGTTGCCCAAGGCAACCAATCAATGTTGAGATAACATTTATAAAGCGCATTCTATAAAATTATATGTAGCATCTGATTGGTTGCCATGGGCAACTTCTCCACTTGCTCACTTCTGCAAACTTTCACTGCTCATGAATAGACCCCATTGAGGCTGCTAATGTAGAGGCTGTACACATCCACACCCACACAGCAATGTTCACAGCCGGGGGCATAGCCAGAACTTTGTGGGCCCCATAGCAACATTTTGAAGTGGCTCATGTCCCAATGCTTCTAGAGAAACACCTATCTGCAGCAGTTGTTAATGTTATGCCCCATAATAGATCCCTGGTACATTTTTTGAACCATAATAGTGCCCTAGTTTGCATTATGTCACATTGTAGAACTGCCAGGACACATTATGCAACTCAGTGCTCCCTGTTCATATTGATAATGTCGAATTATCCTTAGGAAAGAAAGTTATACCTTAAACACACCTTAAATACACTTTACCATGGAGCCGCTGCGGCCGCTGTACTTAACACACACTCTGAGCACATTGTACGCTTTTAGCGTACAAAGTCCCGTACTGCGTACGGACTTCGCGTACAAACGCCGCGCTGACGGTACAAAGTACTCACAGCGCGTACACACCCAGAGATACACCACAAACCCTGAACAGTTATGCAATGCACTGAAAATACACTTTAAACCTTAGCAGGGCAATGAGGACACGACACCAATTGTGATTTTACCGCTGGGTTCCGACACCACAGTGGATTATTGCTGAAAGGGGGGTTACAATACAAACAATACAATACAATATAACAGAGTAAATGGCTACATTCAATGGTACATACGTGAGTGGACAAGCTTGCGCAACCCGGCCTGTCCTCAGTCATCTGATAGATAACTTTGTGAGTCTTGTGTCTGACCAGGCCTGCAACAGGCTCTCTTTATACAATTCTTCCAAAAGCAATACAATGGATACTGTAATCTCTTTGTCCATTGGACACAGGAATGCACATTTACAGTACAGGAGAGGTCGTAGGTCGGTTTGAATAGGTAGACAATATCTTTCCCAACTGCTCTTGTGGGTGGTCTCCTCTGGATTCCCGCCGCATACATAATGTACAGTAAATACAGTTTATATCTATATTCTGCTCCTGCACATAACTATCCGCAGGAACATGCGATCTTTCTCAAACCAACACCGGAATGTTACCCTTAAAATACCCTTCAGCTGGATACCAAACACCACCTTATAACCTTGTTCCATCCCCTCCTATTCTGTAAAGGTGAATCCCTTTGTTCTGAAACCATTCAAACTGTTGTTACTTTCTGATGTGGTGCAGGGATACTACGTGTACATTGTGCACTATTTGGATTAAATATGTAATGTGTTTTGATAGCCTTCCATGCGTTCACAAACTCTACCGTAAATACCCATACCACGCGCTAATGCGCATGACCGCGGGAGTGGCCATTTGCAAATTGCTGATATGTGCACGCACAGCAGAGCAAGTACGCGCACGGAGGCCATCTGTGTGTGGTTTGTACTTGGTGTGTGTGTTGTAATATTTTTCGACTTTGACAATATTATGCTACATTACAGTGCACCAAGTTCATATTATTCCACACTGTAGTGCGTCCACTACACATTGTGCCAAATTACAGTGCCCCAGTTCATATTATGTAACATTATTATGCCCTCTGGTTCATTTTATATCACATTACAATGAACAGGTGCAGGGGCATAACTAGATATATTGTAGACCCCAAGGCAAAACATTGTAAGTGCCCCTACAGTATGTACAATCCAATGGTGAAAAATGTATATAACACATGTACTTTGACAGGGAATGTGGACTCCTCTCAGCTCTGGGCTCTAAAAGCAGCTGCATTCCCTGTACCTATAATAGCTACTCACCTGGGTCAAACTCCTCTACATCTCATAGTAGACCCTTTATAAATGTTAGTCTTAGTGGTTGATGCATCAAACTGTGAAAAGCATGGAGTAGTCGACCAGTGAAGAAGTTATCCGTAGCAAGTGATGCATCCCGGGTGCCGCAGCTGTGAAACACAGCGCTGCTGATCCCAGGGGACAGGTAGCCATGGCACATATTACGTGCAACATTAAAAGTACTATTAGGCTTATGTTTTAACCTCCACCTCCTTTCTCTCACTATATGCAGCCCTTGGGCAGCAGATGCCACTGATTGATACTGATATTTTTGCATTCCTAACAATGTTGTAATGTAGGTTCCATGCATTGCTTAATTAAGCAAGTGGTATAAGGAGCAAGAGAGGAACATTGACCATATGTATTCATTGTACCTAGTAAACAATAGAGGGGCCCAAACAATTACTACATAATTATGTATTTATAGATTTAATGGGGTACCATTACTTCATTCAATATTTTATTGGTGGCAAATTAACAAATAATAACATATAATGGTTTTAACTACACAGCCAATATAAAATAAATGCATAAACTGCTCAAAAAGAAAAGTGTCTGGAAATGAAAGCATATCCATATGTGTATGGGTATCTGTTTGGATGGTCGACCATGTTATGGTCGACAGTCATTAGGTCGACCACTATTGGTCGACATTGACAATGATCTAATGACTGTCGACCATAACATGGTCGACCATTCATACCGGAACCATGTGTATGACCCACCAGCATATGCGCCTGATTTACTAAAAGTTATCATCATTGTGCACAGTACTTGCATTTCTATTATTGTATGTGCAAACAACACCTTTCTTAAAAAGGCATATACAGTGTATGTACAGTATGTGCTGCATTTCTATGATCATTACTTAACTGAACTCTGTCTACTTATGATTTGATATGCGCAAAAGTCCTGTAGGTCTGCTTAGTTATATTTGCATGTAAACATTTGATATGCGCAAAAGTCCTTTAGGTCTGCTTAGCCAAATTTGCATGTACAATATGCATTTAATTTTTTCAAAGTATTCACCAGAGGAGTCTATGGAAACTTGCAAGCAATCAAACCACTTGGTGAAGCAGCTGGACCAGTCTAAAGCATGCTGGAAGAAGGTCCCCACTGCAGCTTCTGGTGACACAAAATTAATCCCATGCATCTTGCACTTAATTTGTTTGAACGTGAAGAAGTTGTAAGGGGCCAAGTCTGGACAAGTCTGGACTGTACAGTGGATGACCGAGCTCCTGAATGCATTCATGGACCAGAAAATCCACCACTTTCCTGGACTTGAGGGCAGGAGTATTGTTGTGATGGAGAAGAGCACTAAGTGGGCAAGTTCTTGGACAGTGTCTGGAAATGGATTCCAGCACTTATGGCAGGCATTGGTTGGAGTACCAGTTCCTAGTGATGGAGTGCTACTGCGCAAGTGGTATGGTAGCTACATGATCAGTCTTCACCACAAAAACAGCCATCATCTGCTTGGCCATGCTATGATTACGTTGAATCTTCAGTCGTAGTGCGCCTCCAACTGGGGTCCACTGGGCCGACTATTTGGTCTCGAGTCAGCTGATGGGGCATCCAGCATGCAGAAACCTTGTTCAGGCCAAATTTTTCATGGATTATCAAGCAGATGCAGGGCCGGTTCTACACCTTGTGGCGCCCAGTGCGAAAGTTTCCACTGCCCCCCCCCCCCCCCGCGGCAAAACAGTTTGTGCGCGCCAAAAAATAGGGGCATGCCCACAGTTATGCTCCCAGTAGCTGTGCCCCCAGATTTGCCTCAAGTAGTTGTGCCCCCCCAGTTGATTTGTCCCAGTGGGTGTACCCACTGTCGCTGTGATCCCTGTTGCTTTGCCCCCAGTAGTTGTGCCTCCTGATGCTTTGCACCCAGTAGTTGTCCCCCCTCTTTCTTTGCCGCAGTAGTTGTGCCCCGTTTCTTTGCCCAAGTAGCTGTGCCCCCTCTTTCTTTGCCCCCAGTAGTTTTGTCCCCCGCTTCTTTGCCCTCAGCAGTTGTGCCCCCTCTTTCTTTGCCCCCAGCAGTTGTGCCCCCTCTTTCTTTGCCCCCAGTAGTTGTGCCCCATTTCTTTGCCCCCACCAGTTGTGCCCCCTCTTTCTTTGCCCCAGTAGTTGTGCCCCGTTTCTTTGCCCCCAGTAGTTGTGCCCCCTCTTTCTTTGCCCCAGTAGTTGTGCCCCGTTTCTTTGCCCCCAGTGGTTGTGCCCCCTCTTTCTATGCCCCCAGTAGTTGTGCCCCGTTTCTTTGCCCCCAGCAGTTGTGCCCCCTCTTTCTTTGCCCCCAGCAGTTGTGCCCCCTCTTTCTTTGCCCCCAGTAGTTGTGCCCCATTTCTTTGCCCCCAGTAGTTGTGCGCAAGCACACACACAAAAATAAAAAAAGACAATACTTACCACTGCCCCGCTCCTGCTTCCCGATCGCTGCTGCTGCTCCGTCTGGCCGCTGGCTCCTCTCTCATGACGTCTCTCCCATAGCAGCGCCGCACAGACACTAGAGGTCAATACTGACCTCTAGTGTCTATCCCTGGAGCCGGCTGCAGCGGACTCCCACACAGCCCAAGGCGTCTGATGCAGCTGTGGAGCGGTGAGCGGGCAGGCGGCGGTGCCTGCGTGGTGACTGCGGCCGCAGCGCCCCGGGCGAAGGCACTGCTTTCCCGCACCAAGATCCGCTCCTGAGCAGATGGATCCTAAAGAGATACCTATCTCCTTCTCTAACTGGGCCAACAGTTACCCTGGCGTCCACCTCAACTATGGCCCACACTGAAGCTCCAGAGACCATTTCCTGTGACAAAATTCTGCAAACCACTCAAACACAGTGGCTTGTTATGGTGCTACCTCCCCAAAAGCAGCTTAAAGTCATTCAAAACTCTCCTGCTGTCGCATACTACTCTTGTTGACATAGAAGATCATGGCTCTCCAGTGGCTTCTGTTGAGCTCCATAATGGGTTTATGAAGGAAATGAATGCTGACTTCTTCAGTGTGCAGTGCTGTTTATATATGGTTCTGCACCATGACATTCCACAAAAACTTTAGTCAGAGATTACAGTTCACAACCAGAGAGTTAGAATATGTCTACACTACCTATGCACTGCACATCCAGAAACTTATTGCCCAATGGTATATGTTCAAGATATAATCTGTCGGGATCCTGGCAGTTGAAATATCGATGCCGGAATCCTGACACCCATCGGAACAACGGTGCCAGAATCCAGAACAGGTCAGGATCCTGAACCCCGAATCTGGGCAGCTGGAATCCTAAAGGTAAGCATAGCGAGGGGGAGGGTTTGGTTGTGGTGGGTTAGGTTTAGGTGCCACCCAAGGGGGTTAGTGTTAGACATCACCGGAAGGGTAGGTTTAGACACTAGGGGGGAGGGTGGGAGGGTTATGGTTAGGCTGTGGAAAGGGGTGGGTTAAGGTTAGACACTAAGGGGGAGGTTAGGGATAGGCTATGGTAAGGAAGGGTTAGAATTAAGCTGAGAGGTGGGGAGTTGAATACTTACCTCGCCCCTGTCGGTATCATGGCTACAGGGATACCAGCGTTGTTATCTTGACTGCTGGCATCCTGTCCGCCTGTCTCTGCACAACCACTGTACACTACACGTGCATATTTACTTCCCCTAAATATTCATTTCCCATTCCTATACACTTCCTATATACAGTGTATGTGTATATGTGTATATATATATATATATATATATATATATATATATTTATATATATATATATATATATATATGCAAAATCTTCACATACACATCCACTTTCCATACATACATACTGTATCCACGTTCCATTTGCCATTTAATACATCCTGAGCATTTACTTACGATGTTGTGCTTTCAACTAAGCTACATCATATGGGGCAATTATTTGTACTTTCAGAAATGTTAGTTTATATAGTAAATAAATCTATTTTAATGTACAAATTAATATAATTAAACTCTGAGATTTCCCTTGCAGCGTAAACATACTTTTATTTTTTAGTACATTATGCCGTTTTTATTGGTAAGCCAAATGTCTTTTATTAGTAAGCCAAATTACTTATTTAAGGCGCATCAGTTTATGTCTCTTTAAGAACTTTCTTAAATAAACCTTTATTCTTCCATCAGTTTGATTTATCTAAAAATATATTAAATTTGAAACCATAGATTGTGCTTACCACAAGGTAGATGTATACAACATCTGCAGAGTGCAGACAATACCTTATTGATGTGTACCACCTTGATAGAAAAGTGCTTTCATAGTCACAGTTCTCCTTTTTTCTACTGAACCACCTAGGTATTTCTCTATGAACATTTGTCAATAACAACTGAACAGTTCTACTAAAATAAAATATTTTTCTAGATGCATTAATGCCAATCCTCCCTATTTCCATCTTGCTGTTGTAATGCATGGGCAAACTTTATTTTTTTTTCATGCGACCAAACAAAGTCATTAATATTTCTTTGCAGATGAGTGAGAATTTACTTTTCAAGCTTTCAAACAAATAAAAACACTTTGCAGAAAATACATTTTCATTACTGTTGGAATACGGATGGCAGTTAGAGATAGCTACACATTAATTCAGCTCTGTGACCTATCGTCTACGTAAACTTGTTTTCACAAATATAAAGCATCAAGAATGTGTGTCAAAAAGAAGCACAGCTAAAGGACACAGTAGAGCTGAGGATTGTCGTCACACTAAAAACAAGGCTGTTTCAAGGATTTATTGAACCACTTATTTTATTCACCTACTGAAGTGACTTAGCTTGTCTATCATATATTTACAGGGTTCTGAACCAGGTAAACACAGATAGCAAGTGTTAATCATTTAAAGATGAGCAAACTTTACATCAACACTACACTGACTTCTTCATAATCATCTGAAAAATCAGAAAAAGATGGATGCCGCTGTCGGTATACTGACAGCCGGCATCCCGTCCAGTGGAAAATCATACTGAACCCACAGGGAGATAGCAATGGAGTCTCCACCTTCTCCTTTGCCCTGCATTAACAGATTAGTAGATGGATCACACACTCCTCGCCATTCTCAAAACATGGTCCAACTAATTTACTCTTATTTATCCACATCTCTAAAATTACTCTACATACTCATATTGAATATCCCTTTCCAAATTACTACTTACTGTACCTTTCTTACTTGCCAGAACTCATTAACTATTCTGCTTTCTGCACAAACATTACAAGAGAAGAATAAAACCTTAAACACAGAAATGCATTCATGTCCTATTTCATTCTCTACTCTTTCTCATGGCTGCTGACATTTCACCCAATCCCACTGCCCAAGCAATTAACTTTAGCTGATTCAGATCATGCCACCCCAAAACGTCAGATATTCCTTCCTTCCAATCACTTCAATCTTACCCAAACGTCAATACCCTCCTTTCACTTTTCTTGAGCAGCGTGAACTACAGGGATGCAGTTATGTGACCGGTAGAGATGAGCGCCTGAAATTTTTCGGGTTTTGTGTTTTGGTTTTGGGTTCGGTTCCGCGGCCGTGTTTTGGGTTCGACCGCGTTTTGGCAAAACCTCACCGAATTTTTTTTGTCGGATTCGGGTGTGTTTTGGATTCGGGTGTTTTTTTCAAAAAACCCTAAAAAACAGCTTAAATCATAGAATTTGGGGGTAATTTTGATCCCAAAGTATTATTAACCTCAAAAAACATAATTTACACTCATTTTCAGCCTATTCTGAACACATCACACCTCACAATATTATTTTTAGTCCTAAAATTTGCACCGAGGTCGCTGTGTGAGTAAGATAAGCGACCCTAGTGGCCGACACAAACACCGGGCCCATCTAGGAGTGGCACTGCAGTGTCACGCAGGATGTCCCTTCCAAAAAACCCTCCCCAAACAGCACATGACGCAAAGAAAAAAAGAGGCGCAATGAGGTAGCTGACTGTGTGAGAAAGATAAGCGACCCTAGTGGCCGACACAAACACCGGGCCCATCTAGGAGTGGCACTGCAGTGTCACGCAGGATGTCCCTTCCAAAAAACCCTCCCCAATCAGCACATGATGCAAAGAAAAAGAAAAGAAAAAAGAGGTGCAAGATGGAATTATCCTTGGGCCCTCCCACCCACCCTTATGTTGTATAAACAAAACAGGACATGCACACTTTAACCAACCCATCATTTCAGTGACAGGGTCTGCCACACGACTGTGACTGATATGACGGGTTGGTTTGGACCCCCCCCAAAAAAGAAGCAATTAATCTCTCCTTGCACAAACTGGCTCTACAGAGGCAAGATGTCCACCTCATCTTCACCCTCCGATATATCACCGTGTACATCCCCCTCCTCACAGATTATCAATTCGTCCCCACTGGAATCCACCATCTCAGCTCCCTGTGTACTTTGTGGAGGCAATTGCTGCTGGTCAATGTCTCCGCGGAGGAATTGATTATAATTCATTTTAATGAACATCATCTTCTCCACATTTTCTGGATGTAACCTCGTACGCCGATTGCTGACAAGGTGAGCGGCGGCACTAAACACTCTTTCGGAGTACACACTTGTGGGAGGGCAACTTAGGTAGAATAAAGCCAGTTTGTGCAAGGGCCTCCAAATTGCCTCTTTTTCCTGCCAGTATAAGTACGGACTGTGTGACGTGCCTACTTGGATGCGGTCACTCATATAATCCTCCACCATTCTATCAATGTTGAGAGAATCATATGCAGTGACAGTAGACGACATGTCCGTAATCGTTGTCAGGTCCTTCAGTCCGGACCAGATGTCAGCATCAGCAGTCGCTCCAGACTGCCCTGCATCACCGCCAGCGGGTGGGCTCGGAATTCTGAGCCTTTTCCTCGCACCCCCAGTTGCGGGAGAATGTGAAGGAGGAGATGTTGATAGGTCGCGTTCCGCTTGACTTGACAATTTTGTCACCAGCAGGTCTTTCAACCCCAGCAGACCTGTGTCTGCCGGAAAGAGAGATCCAAGGTAGGCTTTAAATCTAGGATCGAGCACGGTGGCCAAAATGTAGTGCTCTGATTTCAACAGATTGACCACCCGTGAATCCTTGTTAAGCGAATTAAGGGCTGCATCCACAAGTCCCACATGCCTAGCGGAATCGCTCCGTGTTAGCTCCTTCTTCAATGCCTCCAGCTTCTTCTGCAAAAGCCTGATGAGGGGAATGACCTGACTCAGGCTGGCAGTGTCTGAACTGACTTCACGTGTGGCAAGTTCAAAGGGCATCAGAACCTTGCACAACGTTGAAATCATTCTCCACTGCACTTGAGACAGGTGCATTCCATCTCCTATATCGTGCTCAATTGTATAGGCTTGAATGGCCTTTTGCTGCTCCTCCAACCTCTGAAGCATATAGAGGGTTGAATTCCACCTCGTTACCACTTCTTGCTTCAGATGATGGCAGGGCAGGTTCAGTAGTTTTTGGTGGTGCTCCAGTCTTCTGTACGTGGTGCCTGTACGCCGAAAGTGTCCCGCAATTTTTCTGGCCACCGACAGCATCTCTTGCACGCCCCTGTCGTTTTTTAAAAAATTCTGCACCACCAAATTCAAGGTATGTGCAAAACATGGGACGTGCTGGAATTTGCCCATATTTAATGCACACACAATATTGCTGGCGTTGTCCGATGCCACAAATCCACAGGAGAGTCCAATTGGGGTAAGCCATTCCGCGATGATCTTCCTCAGTTGCCGTAAGAGGTTTTCAGCTGTGTGCGTATTCTGGAAAGCGGTGATACAAAGCGTAGCCTGCCTAGGAAAGAGTTGGCGTTTGCGAGATGCTGCTACTGGTGCCGCCGCTGCTGTTCTTGCGGCGGGAGTCCATACATCTACCCAGTGGGCTGTCACAGTCATATAGTCCTGACCCTGCCCTGCTCCACTTGTCCACATGTCCGTGGTTAAGTGGACATTGGGTACAACTGCATTTTTTAGGACACTGGTGAGTCTTTTTCTGACGTCCGTGTACATTCTCGGTATCGCCTGCCTAGAGAAGTGGAACCTAGATGGTATTTGGTAACGGGGGCACACTGCCTCAATAAATTGTCTAGTTCCCTGTGAACTAACGGCGGATACCGGACGCACGTCTAACACCAACATAGTTGTCAAGGACTCAGTTATCCGCTTTGCAGTAGGATGACTGCTGTGATATTTCATCTTCCTCGCAAAGGACTGTTGAACAGTCAATTGCTTACTGGAAGTAGTACAAGTGGGCTTACGACTTCCCCTCTGGGATGACCATCGACTCCCAGCGGCAACAACAGCAGCGCCAGCAGCAGTAGGCGTTACACGCAAGGATGCATCGGAGGAATCACAGGCAGGAGAGGACTCGTCAGACTTGCCAGTGACATGGCCTGCAGGACTATTGGCATTCCTGGGGAAGGAGGAAATTGACACTGAGGGAGTTGGTGGGGTGGTTTGCGTGAGCTTGGTTACAAGAGGAAGGGATTTACTGGTCAGTGGACTGCTTCCGCTGTCACCCAAAGTTTTTGAACTTGTCACTGACTTATTATGAATGCGCTGCAGGTGACGTATAAGGGAGGATGTTCCGAGGTGGTTAACGTCCTTACCCCTACTTATTACAGCTTGACAAAGGGAACACACGGCTTGACACCTGTTGTCCGCATTTCTGGTGAAATACCTCCACACCGAAGAGCTGATTTTTTTGGTATTTTCACCTGGCATGTCAACGGCCATATTCCTCCCACGGACAACAGGTGTCTCCCCGGGTGCCTGACTTAAACAAACCACCTCACCATCAGAATCCTCCTGGTCAATTTCCTCCCCAGCGCCAGCAACACCCATATCCTCCTCATCCTGGTGTACTTCAACACTGACATCTTCAATCTGACTATCAGGAACTGGACTGCGGGTGCTCCTTCCAGCACTTGCAGGGGGCATGCAAATAGTGGAAGGCGCATGCTCTTCACGTCCAGTGTTGGGAAGGTCAGGCATCGCAAACGACACAATTGGACTCTCCTTGTGGATTTGGGATTTCAAAGAACGCACAGTTCTTTGCGGTGCTTTTGCCAGCTTGAGTCTTTTCAGTTTTCTAGCGAGAGGCTGAGTGCTTCCATCCTCATGTGAAGCTGAACCACTAGCCATGAACATAGGCCAGGGCCTCAGCCGTTCCTTGCCACTCCGTGTGGTAAATGGCATATTGGCAAGTTTACGCTTCTCCTCCGACAATTTTATTTTAGGTTTTGGAGTCCTTTTTTTTCTGATATTTGGTGTTTTGGATTTGACATGCTCTGTACTATGACATTGGGCATCGGCCTTGGCAGACGACGTTGCTGGCATTTCATCGTCTCGGCCATGACTAGTGGCAGCAGCTTCAGCACGAGGTGGAAGTGGATCTTGATCTTTCCCTAATTTTGGAACCTCAACTTTTTTGTTCTCCATATTTTATAGGCAGAACTAAAAGGCACCTCAGGTAAACAATGGAGATGGATGGATTGGATACTAGTATACAATTATGGACGGACTGCCACGGTTAGGTGGTATAAAAAAACCACGGTTAGGTGGTATATATTATAATAATAATACAATTATGGATGGACGGACTGCCTGCCGACTGCCGACACAGAGGTAGCCACAGCCGTGAACTACCGCACTGTACACTGGTTGATAAAGAGATAGTAGTATACTCGTAACAACTAGTATGACACTATGACGACGGTATAAAGAATGAAAAAAAAACCACGGTTAGGTGGTATATATTATAATAATAATACAATTATGGATGGACGGACTGCCTGCCGAGTGCCGACACAGAGGTAGCCACAGCCGTGAACTACCGCACTGTACACTGGTTGATAAAGAGATAGTAGTATACTCGTAACAACTAGTATGACACTATGACGACGGTATAAAGAAAGAAAAAAAAATACCACGGTTAGGTGGTATATATTATAATAATAATACAATTATGGATGGACGGACTGCCTGCCGACTGCCGACACAGAGGTAGCCACAGCCGTGAACTACCGCACTGTACACTGGTTGATAAAGAGATAGTAGTATACTCGTAACAACTAGTATGACACTATGACGACGGTATAAAGAATGAAAAAAAAAACCACGGTTAGGTGGTATATATTATAATAATAATACAATTATGGATGGACGGACTGCCTGCCGACTGCCGACACAGAGGTAGCCACAGCCGTGAACTACCGCACTGTACACTGGTTGATAAAGAGATAGTAGTATACTCGTAACAACTAGTATGACACTATGACGACGGTATAAAGAAAGAAAAAAAAATACCACAGTTAGGTGGTATATATTATAATAATAATACAATTATGGATGGACGGACTGCCTGCCGACTGCCGACACAGAGGTAGCCACAGCCGTGAACTACCGCACTGTACACTGGTTGATAAAGAGATAGTAGTATACTCGTAACAACTAGTATGACACTATGACGACGGTATAAAGAAAGAAAAAAAAATACCACAGTTAGGTGGTATATATTATAATAATAATACAATTATGGATGGACGGACTGCCTGCCGAGTGCCGACACAGAGGTAGCCACAGCCGTGAACTACCGCACTGTACACTGGTTGATAAAGAGATAGTAGTATACTCGTAACAACTAGTATGACACTATGACGACGGTATAAAGAATGAAAAAAAAACCACGGTTAGGTGGTATATATTATAATAATAATACAATTATGGATGGACGGACTGCCTGCCGACTGCCGACACAGAGGTAGCCACAGCCGTGAACTACCGCACTGTACACTGGTTGATAAAGAGATAGTAGTATACTCGTAACAACTAGTATGACACTATGACGACGGTATAAAGAATGAAAAAAAAACCACGGTTAGGTGGTATATATTATAATAATAATACAATTATGGATGGACGGACTGCCTGCCGACTGCCGACACAGAGGTAGCCACAGCCGTGAACTACCGCACTGTACACTGGTTGATAAAGAGATAGTAGTATACTCGTAACAACTAGTATGACACTATGACGGTATAAAGAATGAAAAAAAAAACACGGTTAGGTGGTATATATTATAATAATAATACAATTATGGATGGACGGACTGCCTGCCGACTGCCGACACAGAGGTAGCCACAGCCGTGAACTACCGCACTGTACACTGGTTGATAAAGAGATAGTAGTATACTCGTAACAACTAGTATGACACTATGACGACGGTATAAAGAAAGAAAAAAAAATACCACGGTTAGGTGGTATATATTGTAATACAATTATGGATGGACGGACTGCCTGCCGAGTTCCGACTGCCGACACAGAGGTAGCCACAGCCGTGAACTACCGCACTGTACTGTGTCTGCTGCTAATATAGACTGGTTGATAAAGAGATAGTATACAATACATACAACAATATACTACTATACTGGTGGTCAGGCACTGGTCACCACTAGTCACACTGGCAGTGGCACTCCTGCAGCAAAAGTGTGCACTGTTTAATTTTAAATTAATATAATATTATGTACTCCTGGGGGCTCCTGCTATAACAACCTGCAGTGCTCCCCAGTCTCCCCCACAATTATTATAAGCTTTGCCTTTTATACATTGATGTGCAGCACACTGGGCTGAGCTGAGTGCACACAGACTGAGTCACACTGTGTGACTGGCTGCTGCTGTGTATCGTTTTTTTTCAGGCAGAGAACGGATATAGCAGAGAACGGATATATTATATTAAAATAAATAAAAGTTAACTAACAACAACTGCACTGGTCACTGTGGTAAACTCTGTCTGACTCTGCACAATCTCTCTCTCTCTTCTAATCTAATTTCTAATGGAGAGGACGCCAGCCACGTCCTCTCCCTATCAATCTCAATGCACGTGTGAAAATGGCGGCGACGCGCGGCTCCTTATATAGAATCCGAGTCTCGCGAGAATCCGACAGCGTCATGATGACGTTCGGGCGCGCTCGGGTTAACCGAGCAAGGCGGGAGGATCCGAGTCTGCTCGGACCCGTAAAAAAAACATGAAGTTCGTGCGGGTTCGGTTTCAGAGAAACCGAACCCGCTCATCTCTAGTGACCGGCGGTCACAACACCTCACCCTACATCCCACCCCCTGAAAATCATGACAGTCGGCATGCCGACTAGCAGGGACTACAGTGTTCCCACTCATGGGTGTCCACGACACCCATAGACACCCATGGGTGCCCACAACACACAATAAGCCCCCACAAGGGGCTTGCTGCGCTTGCCTCCCCCCTGCTGGCATTCTGCACCCAGGATACAGGCAGAGGTATGCTGGCCGCCGGTCTCCTAACAGCCGGTCACGCATACCCAACCCGAATTATGAGATACGTCTGGTATAGATTCATTTCAAAATCTTTAAATCTCCTTGTTATTACAGACATCGGTCTTACCATTTGACGGAATCCTCCTTCTACTTTTTTTCATTTAAAGTCCACAAAAGTACAAGGAGACCGCAGTGACCTGTGCACTGTGCATGATATTTCTGTACAATGTCTGGTACAGTCACACTGTAAATCTCAGCACTTTGCATAGGAATAAGACAAATGGTGAGCATTACTTGTGAAAATTATTGTTTCACTTGCCATGCAAACCTACTTCACTCCTTTAGTATCCTCCCAGCCTTCTAGCCCTAGTGCCACTTGTGACCTTTAAGTTGCTTCTCTGACTATATATACAACAACTTCTTCCTTCCTTCATCAGAGCCATGACTATTTCCAATATACATGATGCTGGATGTGAATTAAAAAAGAAAAAAAAATTGCATTTATAAATACACTGTACTATTCTGCACAAGAATCACTGCTACTACAGTATGCACACACAGGGGTTATAAGGACAGGGTTAGGTTGGGGATATAATCTCAGGGTGGCATGGTGTTCATCAGAATTTAATTTTTTTGAAGATATGTTAAGATTTTGCATATGTTTGCCTTAGCCATCCAAAAACATAATAAATTGATTAATATAAAGTTAATTTTACTAATCATGTATTTAGTTATTACATTTTATTACAAGCTCATCAATGTCATAGTGCTCATCATTCTTATCGGCACTCTCTTCAATAAAAATTTTTGACACAATGATATAATTAACTATAATATTGTAATTACTATGCACTTACTACTGTACAGGTAGCATATGCAGTCCCCCAAGCAGTCCATGTGGGGATTTGTCCAATAAAATTGCAGGAGCTGGAAATTGTGACAGATCCATTTGTGATGATAAGTCTAAATTAACAGATAAAGAGAGAAAAGTGCAATAAGAAGAGGGAAAAGCAGATTGGAGAACCAGTGAGTTATCAGATGAGAAACTGGTTAGGCCAAGAAAGGACAATCAGGAGAGTAAATCTGCCAAAGTACACTCAACCTGAAAACACGTGAATACTGTGAAAGCTACTATCTTTAATGTAGAATAATAATGAAGTGTACCCTGTATGAAATCCTAAATCCAGGTAGCCTATTAGATGTGATGTCTCAAATGATTGTCCAGGAACTAAACATGAATCATTATGCTGGCCAAAGTGAATAATTGGAGATAATGTACATTCAGCAGGATGGTATCAGTATCCTGGCTCTTGGGATGCCAGCAGTCAGAATACCGTCAGCGGCTTCCCGACCCACATAATCCCAACACCTGCTAGGTACGTATTATAACCCTCCCCATTTACCTCCCTAACCCTCCTTCCTGCAGCCTGACCCTAACCCTGCTTAGTGCCTAACCCACCCCCCGTATTCTAACCCTAACCCCCCCCCCCCCAGAGATTAACCCTAACCCTCCATCTAGAGCCTAAACCGAACCCCTTGCAGCCTAACCCTAACCCTCCCCAGCATACTTAGGATTGGGATTCCGGCATTGTAATCAATGTCGGGATCCCAGCGTCGGTATTCCGACTGCCAGCATACCAAACGCCGGTATGCTAATCGGATTCTCATTCAGCACCAAAACAATGCAAATATCATGTCATCTCAGATAGGATTAGAGAAAAGTAATTTGGAAAGCTTTTCTCTTATAGTGGACTATAGAGGAAGGGGTGACTAGTTTGTTAGTACTGTACTGTACATCAGTTTTCAAAAGGATCACTATTACATTGATTATATCAGTGATGTTACTGTGAAAAGTACAGCAGGTGATAGTTTACAGCAGGAAGATTTGATGACATCTCAGGTGTTATATACCACTTACAGTAACTGGAGATTATTTTTCTAAAAAACACTCAGGAATGATTGTTTTTTTTAGTGAATTAGATGAAGAACATGTATTTAAATGTATCCCAAAAAAATTATTTAAAAAATATATATATTTTTAATACTTGTAAAAAAAAGTCCCCCTCCCCCCTAACATTGGAACATTGAGTCATCACCATAGGAACATCGCAATGTTGATTTTACCAGTGGACGCTATGGTCTGGGTGGGGTGTCCTGCTGTGCTGACCGATCAGCAGTGATCGGCAACATGGCAAAAAATGGGGGAGGAAGCAGGGAAGCAGAGGGACTGAGAGGTCCCTCTGAAAGCAGCAACTGACGAAGATTCACTTCCTGCAGTTATCCACACTAGTGGCATCATTTGCAACCCAATCAGATAATGCACTGCCTAGGGCAGTCGCAAACTATGCAACCATGCCAGGCAAGTGGTAAAAGCTCGAAACTGTTGATTACCTATCCAGTGGTAGAAGAGGAATATAAAGGGCAAAGCATTGCTTTGTTGGGCAACCCAACTAAAAGAAAAAAGTGAAATGAGATGTTAAAATTAACAACAGAATATGTAAGAGTAAATTGAAATAGGACAATTCATACGATGCAAATAAACAAGGCATTTGGATAAAGAGGCAGTGTTAGAGGCAGCTGGCATGTTTAGAAGTATTAGGAAGAACTAGTTAAAAGTAGAGATGAGCGGGTTCGGTTCTCAGAGAACCGAACTCTACCGAACTTCACGTCCCGAGCCCGGATCCGAGCCCGGCTTGGGTCTTCCCGCTTGACTCGGAAACCAGAACAAGGCAAAACATCATCATCCCGCTGTCGGATTCTCGCGGGATTTGGGTACCATATAAGGAGGCGCGCGTCGCTGCCATTTTCACTCCAGTCCTGGAGAGTGTAGTGAGAGGTCGTGTCTCTGTCCTTAGTGTCTTTGCAGGCGAGAAAGTGGGGTGGCGATTATAGTGCTGTCTTGTGCTGATCAATCCAGTGTAGTGTCTTAGCTGCATCAGTCAGTCCAGTGACTAGTCACAGTGGTGGTGTCCTCTGCTGCCATATGTCCAGTGCTGCTGTATAATAAGTCCCTTACAGTGTCGCTGTGTTGTCCTGCATCAGACCAGTGGTAGTGTCCTGTGCATCAGTCAGTCCAGTGACCATTCACAGTGGTGGTGTCATCTGCTGCCATATGCCCAGTGATGCTGTATAATTATCTGTGTTGTCCTGCATCAGACCAGTGCTAGTGTCCTGTGCATCAGTCAGTCCAGTGACCAGTCACAGTGGTGGTGTCCTCTGCTGCCATATGTCCAGTGCTGCTATATAATAAGTCCCTTACAGTGTCGCTGTGTTGTCCGTCATCAGACCAGTGGTAGTGTCCTGTGTTGTATATTATTTACTCCAAATAAAGGGGTTATTAACATTTAATCCAAATATAATTTTTACAGGGTTTGTCCAGTGTGGTGTAGGGGTACGCTCGGCTGCATATTATTGTAATAGCTCCAAATAAAAGGGTTATTTTTATCCAAAATAATTTTACAGGCTTTGCCATGTGTGTGTGTGGTTTAGGGGTACGCTCTCCTGTGCCACCAATATTGTGCGTGTATTACATCTGGGCAAATTCCAGCATGTCCCATGTTGTTTGTGCCGCACACTTGTGTCGCTTAGCTTAGTCATACAGCTAATTCATTGCACCTCTTTTTCTTCTTTGCATGATGTGCTGTTTGGGGCCTAGTTTTTTTAAGTGCCATCCTGTCTGAAACTGCAGTGCCATTCCTAGATGTCATTTAGCTTAGTCATACACAGGAACAGATTGGCCAAAGGACTAACCAGGAAGATTCCTGGTAGGCCGACATGTCTGTGGGGCCTGTTTTGTGTGTTGTCATGTGGCCAAACCCCCCACCGACCATGGCAGGCAGCCCACCGCACTCAGTACACTGCATTATCCCTATACATTTTGTTATTCCATCTCTGCAGTACAGCAACTCTGCCATCCAGTGATGCTGCCATGGCTACATGGTATGGTATACAAAAATTTTACAGGGCAACTTTTATTTCCCAATCCGGTCCCGGGTCTTAGACACAACTAGAGCAAAAGACACAAGGAAGTCCACAATTGCGTACAGTCAGGCCCTGTGAGGAGGGAGCCTTCCCCCTCGACAGCCCTCATCCCCTCATCAGACCGCACCCCCAATAGGGCTGCTTCCATAAATTTCCCAGGCTGGTTTTCCATCTCAATCCGTCCCTGGTCATACAGCTACCTCATTGCACCTCTTCTTCTTCTTTGCATGATGTGCTGTTTGGGGCCTATTTTTTAAATCTGCCATCCTGTCTGACACTGCAGTGCCACTCCTAGATGGGCCAGGTGTTTGTGCCACACACTTGTGTCGCTAAGCTTAGTCTTACAGCCTCCTCTGTGAAACCTTTTTTTGACCTAAAAACAATATTGTGAGGTGTTCAGAATAGACTGGAAATGAGTGGAAATAAAATGTTATCGAGGTTAATAATACCGTAGGATCAAAATTTCCCCCAAATACTGTGATTTTAGCTGTTTTTATGATTTTTTTTAAAAATCATCCAGATCCAAGACCAAAACACGAAAGGGTGGTTTTGGCAAAACCAATCCAGATCTAAAACACGAGGATGGAACCAGAACCAAAACCAAAACACAAAACACAAAAACAAAAAAATTGCCAGCCACACATCTCTAGTTAAAAGCAGTACTGGATTATGGGATTATGGAGGTGTTAGTACTGTAGTAGATGTCGGGTTTCTGGAAGTCCTGTTGCTGGGAGTCGGGGCTCTGCCATGCTGAGTGTGTGTGAGTGTGTTTGTGTAGCATTAACCTTTGATATATATATATATATATATATATATATATATAGATGCTGTATATCTGTAATGGGCAGACTATTAAAATGCTGCACTATATACACCAGTACTGGCACGTGTAAACTCACCAGTCCCTGCACAGTCTGGGGGTAGAGGACACCAGTAGCCACCAGCAGATGGCCACAGGGCCTGTGTGGGGTGTGGCAGGTATAGGCACAGGACCCCAGCCCTCCGCCAGCGCGCAGTTTATAAAAAGCAGCTGAACCGGTTATTTGCCTCCTCCTTATCCGCATCATCCACAGCACCAACCCCTTCTCCTCCCAGACACTGCACTGCTCACCCCACACAGGGCCTAACTCCTTCCTGCCAGACTGATTCAGTTTCTTCCCCAGCCATCCGCGGTGCTGCTGGATTGTCTGGTGGTTCCTGCATCCGTTTCCTGGGTACTGCTGCTACTTGTTTCCAAGTCCGGGGATGGCAAGTAACCTGGGGTTGCAGCATACTCATATATGGCGGAGGGGGTGCAGAGTATGAGGTATATGGCGGAAGCAGTATGTGGAGGAGGGGGATGACCTGTATGCAGGGTGCACTATATGGAGGGATACGGGGGTGCAGTCAGTGTAGATAAGGGAAATATATGGTGGTGGGGTGGTGCAGTGTACATAGGGTGTACGTATGTGTCCATGTCCTGAGCAGAGCTCTGTCTGGCCCCCTCCAGTGGCTGGCAGCGGCACCACAGAGGTGACTATATTGAAAAAAATCTGTGTCTCTATCTCCATGGTTTCTATCTGCCCCTATCACTCCATAGTCACCCCAGTCCCTATCTACCCCAACCCTTTCTCTCTCTCACCACAGTCCCTATATGCCCGTACCCCCTTCTTTCTCCCCAGTCCCTATCTGCCCCAACCCTCATGCCCTCTCTCTTTTTCCCCCATTCCTTATCTTCCCCTACTCAACTCTCCACCACCCCAGTGCCTATCTGCCCCTACTCCCACTATCTCTCTCTCCCCAGCCCCCTCTCTCTGTATGCAGTGTGAAAAGTCAGATCGATATTATTAATATTAGCAGCAGCAGGGTAGGAGGCTGTTACATCTCCTGCAATATTACTTTCACTCTCAGATGTGAGTCATTTGGTCCATGTAGTGGCATCTAGTGGCCGCCAGAGCACATAACAGAGGTGTGGAGCAGGCTTAGCCTTTTATTATATACAGTAGCATAATGAACTTCTGATATAGTAGCTAGGAGATCATAGGAGAGCTTAGTTAAGGTGTATACACACAATGAGATAAATCTGTAAGATTTTGACAAAATAGTCAAAATCTTAAGGAAAGTTAGTGCACATGTCAAGGTGTTTGGCAGCTTGCTATCCCGATTCGATCCCAATGTGCGCACCTGTGGGGTCGGTATCGCAAGGCTAGATAGACTGTGCAGGCAAGTCAATCTTGACTATCTAGTGTACTATCTAGTACAAAGTATAGTCAAAATTGGCACTTAAGGCCTGTGCACACTGGCACACATCTCCCCCCGCTGAGCACAGTGCGATGTGTGCTGAGCGAGGGGGCGGACGGGGGTGCTCATTTCACCCAGCAGGTGAAAGAAGCAATGTGCTCGATTGTGCAGGCCAATCTAGCACCGGCGATAGTGAGGCACGGGGCCGGGCATCACTATCGCTGGGCGGCATACACACAGAGAGATCCGTGCTTAACTTCTAAGCAATCTAGTCAGATTGCTTAGAATTTAAGCACTGATCTCTCCGTGTGTACCCCCGTTTAGTCAAAATCGGACATAGACAAAATCGAGAGTACAGATAGACAAAATCTGTGCTATCTGGGCTCTGGGGGACTTCAAGGGAAATCAAAGGAAATCGCATAGTCAAAATCGGGTATAGCAAGGAACTCACCGTATGTATGAACCTTAAGAGTAGTTTAAATGGAACACTGTACAAATTGCAATAAACAAGGAGGGGGCAGCGGTGCTGGGGGGGAGGATGGTTAGAAGGTTGGAGGAGATTTTAAACTATAGGAGCCTGGGGGGAGGGTTTAGCTAGAAACTACAGGTCATTCAGTGAGAATAGTGGGGATGGCGGTAGTAAACGAAATGGGGGAGAAGTTGGGGGGAGGGTAAGAGCAGGCTGTAAGGTTACTAACATGGGTACTAAAAGAGATTTTACCAAAGCACTAACCAATGACGATTACAGGTCATCATTGCTACATCAGGTGAAAGATGTCCCTAACGCAAGGGAAAATACTTATCTTAGTTGTATGTATGTAAATGCTAGAAGCATTACTGGTAAAAAGGGCGAACTAGAAATACTTGCAGCAAGCAAACAGTATGATATTATAGGCGTTACTGAAACTTGGTGGGACGAATCTCATGATTGGACAGTTAATCTAGAGGGCTATACACTGTTTAGGAGAGACAGACTAAATAAAAAGGGTGGAGGGGTGTGTCTTTACGTAAAGCTGTTTTTAAAACCTGGTATACGGGAAGATATTCAGGATGGGAATGGAGACACTGTTGAGACATTATGGGTAGAAATTGCATGCGTTGAAAAAGGAATAAAAAAGTTAGTATTGGGTGTATGCTATCGGCTGCCTGGTATCAACGTATCTGATGAGGAATTGTTACTAAAGCAAATTGAAAGAGCAGCAGGAGTAGGAGACATAGTAGTGATGGGAGATTTTAACTATCCAGAGATAAACTGGAAAAACGATTCATGTGATACTGCTAGGGGCAATATGTTTTTAAACACATTTAATGATAACTACTTAGTTCAACTAATTGAGGAACCAACTAGGTACAATGCAATCTTAGACCTGGTATTAACAAACAATCAGGATTTGGTATCAGGTATTATAGTAGGGGAACCCATCGGAAACAGTGACCACAATATGGTCACATTCAATATCAGTTTTCATAAACAGCCCTATACTGGCTCAACTAGGACTCTAAACTTTAGCAAAGCGAATTTTGAAAAGATGAGGGTATTTTTCAGGGATATTGAATGGGAAGGTTTGTTTTTAGGAAAAAATACTACAGAGAAATGGAGGTACTAAAATTCCTGCTAGCTAAAAATACACTCAAATTTATTCCTACAAGCAGCAAAAAAAGGAATAAAAATCATAAACCGATGTGGCTTAACAAAAAGATAAAGGAACTTATGGGCAAGAAAAGGCGAGCATTTAAAAAATACAATCTGACGGGGAAACAGAGTCATTTCAGCACTATAAGGAATGTAACAAAATATGCAGAAAGGAAATAAGAGCGGCTAAAGTAGAAACTGAAAAACCAGTAGCAAAGGAAAGCAAAGCGAATCCCCAAAAAATCTTTAAATACATTAATAGCAAGAGATTAAAGAAGGAGAGTATAGGCCCTTTAGAAGACAAGTTGGGAGTCTTAAGCAAAAATGATAATGACAGCGGACACACTAAATGAGTTTTTTTCAACAGTATTTACTAGAGAGGACCCAATTCAGGGACTAACACATAATCTCAATAATGAGAATATCCCACTGATAGGTACTTATTTAAGCGAGGAAGTAGTCTGTGACCGATTTAATACATTTAAAGATTAATAAGTCACCAGGCCCAGATGGTATTCACCCAAGGGTTCTAATGGAGCTTCACTCTGAACTTGCAAAACCGCTATTTTTGAACTTTAAGGATTCAGTAATATCAGGTATGGTTCCCAAAGACTGGCGTATAGTGGAAGTAGTGCCTATATTCAAACAGGGAAGTAAAGCTGAACCAGGTAATTATAGACCAGTTAGTCTTACATCTATAGTGGGGAAAGTATTGGAAGGTATTCTAAGAGATAGTATTCAGAAGTTCCTTGAAGTCAATAAATAAGGTCATTAAAAGGAATCAACATGGGTTTATGAAGGACAGATCCTGTCAAACCAACTTACTTGGCTTCTATGAAACAGTAAGCGCAAACCTAGATCAGGGTAAAGAGGTGGATGTAATCTTTTTAGATTTTGCCAAAGCATTCGACACTGTACCACACATGAAACTTATCTACAAGCTACAAGAATCAGGGCTTGGAAGCACAATATGCACTTGGGTCAAAAACTGGTTAGATAATAGGGAGCAGTGCATTGTGGTTAATGGATCTTTTTCAACTTGGACTGAAGTACTAAGTGGTGTGCCGCAAGGCTCAGTATTAGGACCGCTATTGTTCAATATTTTCATTAATGACCTAACAGAAGGTCTAGAGAGCATGGTGTCAATTTTTGCAGATGATACCAAATTGTGTAAAGTTATAAATGCGGAGGGGGATGCTGAGTCTCTTCAGAACGACTTAGTTAAATTAGAAGCTTGGGCAGTGAAATGGAGACTGTGCTTCAATACAGACAAGTGTAAGGTAATGCACTGTGGTAACAAGAACAAAAATAACACCTACCTACTAAATGGGGTAAAATTACGGGATTCTGTATTGGAAAAGGACTTAGGTGTCCTCATAGATAGCAAACTATGCAGTAGTACCCAAAGTAGGACTGCAGCAAAGAAGGCTAATAAGATATTAGCATACATAAAATGGGGAATTGATGCTAGGGACGAGAGTATTATACTCCCGTTATATAAATCACTTGTGAGGCCAAACCTTGAATACTGTGTACAATTCTGGGCATCTTAAGGATATCTTGGAGCTAGAAAAGGTTCAAAGGCGGGTGACCAAACTAATTAAGGGTATGGAGATGCTGGAATACGAGGAAAGGCTTGCAAGACTAGGCATGTTTACACTGGAAAAGAGGAGATTAAGAGGGGACATGATCAACATTTACAATATACAGATCTTGCGCAGGACCTGTTTTTGGTTAGATCAACACAGAGAACTCGTGGACACTCGCTCAGGTTAGAGGAGAGGAGATTCCGCACAATACTGCGTAAAGGCTTTTTTACGGTAAGGACTATACATATTTGGAATTCCCTGCCTGAGGGAGTTGTAATGGCCGACTCAGTCAACACCTTTAAGAATGGGTTAGATAAATTCCTAATGAATAAGGATATCCAGGGTTACGGGGCATAGTCACACATTATGGTTATTATAAAAAAAGAGGGATAAAACGTAATGGCAGACATCAGCATCAGTCAAAATTTTATACAAAATAATCGTGCATAGGAGACCACAAATTGGTTGAACTCGGTTGAACTCGATGGACAATTGTCTTTTTTCAACCTTTGATACTATGTTACTATGTTACTATGTAATTGGTCATGTTTGGTCCATACCATAGCCTAGTAATATGACTTTCCAAGTTGCATATACAGTTACATACAGTAGTTACATAGTTTATGAGGTTGAAAAAAGACAATTTGTCCATCGAGTTCAACCTATTTGTGTTCTCCTACTCTGTATTATTTTCAGGACTAATTTTATCTGTTGATAAAGTTGGTCGTTGTGATATATTTCCTCATTTTATTACAACTATAGTACGTGATCTATCCACCATAACCTTGTATATCCTTATCCATTAGAAATTTATCTAGCCCATTCTTAAAAGTATTGACCGAGTCTGCCATTACTACTCTCTAAGGCAGGGAATACCAAACTCACATTGTCCTTACTGTGAAAAAACCTTTTCGCATCTGTGTGCGGAATCTCCTCTCCTCTAACCTAAGTAGGTGTCCACGTGTCTTCTGTGTTGATATTACCAAAAACAGATCCCCCGCAAGCTCTGGTATTGTCCCCTTAAATATTTATAAATGTTGATCATGTCCTCTCTTAATCTCCTCTTTTCCAGTGTGAACATGTCAAGCCTTACAAGTCTTTCCTGGTATTCCAGCGTCTCCAAACCATTAATTAGTTTGGTCGCCCGCCTCTGAACCTTTTCTAGTTTTAGGATATCCTTTTTGTAGCAAGGTGCCCAAAATTGTGCGCAGTATTCCAGATGGGGCCTCACTAGGGCTTTATATAGTGGGAGTATAACACTCTCATCCCTTGCATCAATACCCCTCTTTATGCATGCTAGTACCTTGTTTGCCTTTTTTTTCTGCTATCCTACATTGGGTGCTGCTGCTAAGTTTGTTATCTGTGTGAACACCTAAATCTTTTTCCAGTACGGAGTCCCCTAAAGTCACCCCATTTAGTTTGTATGTGTTATTTTGTTCTTGCTACCTGGCACTTGTCTGTATTGAAACTCATTCTCCATTTTGCTTCCCATGATTCCAGTTTAAGTAAATCGTTTTGGAGAGACTCAGCATCTCCCTCCGAATTTATAACCTTACATAGGCCCTCATTCCGACCTGATTGCTAGCAGGCTACTTTTAGCACTGCTGCGATCAGGTAGTCACCGCCTACAGGGGAGGGGGGATTCGCTGTGCAGGGCTGCGCTCACTTATGCAGAGAGCTGCACAAACAAAAGTTTGTGCAGTTTTTGCAAAGCTCAGAACTTACTCACCCGCTACGTTGATCTTATCCGTAGCTGACGTCGGGAACCCTCCCTGGAAACGGCTGGACACGCCTGCGTTCAACCAGACACGCCTTCAAAACGGTGAGTTGACACCCCCGGCCGGCCTCTTCCTTTGTTCGTCCAATTCGTTACTGCCCGGCCATGGCCATCGCCGGGCAGCGACGCGCCTGTGCATTGAGGCCCGCACGCATGCGCAGGACATACCCAATCTTACAGCTGCAAAAAACTGTATGTCCAGTGGTACTGCCGTATAAATCCAGTGGTACTGCGGTATAAATCCAGTCCAGTGATACTGCCGTATACTGTATGTCCAGTGGTATTGACATATATGTCCAGTGGTAATGCCATATAAATCCAGTCCAGTGATACTGCCGTATATGTCCAGTGGTACTGCCGTATATGTCCAGTGATACTGCCGTATATGTCCAGTGATACTGCCATATAATTCTAGTGATACTGCCGTATAATTCCAGTGATACTGCCGTATAATTCCAGTGATACTGGCGTATAAATCCAGTGGTACTGCCGTATAGTCCAGTGGTACTGCCATATAATTCCAGTGATAATACCGTATATGTGCAGTGGTACTGCCATATAAATCCAGTGGTACTGACATATAAATCCAGTCCAGTGATACTGCCGTATATGTCCAGTGGTACTGTCGTATAAATCCAGTGGTACTGTCGTATAAATCCAGTCCAGTGATACTGCCATATATGTCCAGATGTACTGCTGTGTAAATCCAGTGATACTGCCGTATATGTCCAGTGGTACTGCCATATAATTCTAGTGATACTGCCGAATATGTCCAGTGGTACTGCCATATATGTCCAGTGGTACTGCAATATAAATCCAGTCCAGTGATACTGCAGTATAAGTCCAGTGGTACTTCCATATAATTCCAGTGATACTGCCGTATATGTCCAGTGGTACTGCCGTATATGTCCAGTGGTACTGCCATATAATTCCAGTGATACTGCCGTATATGTCCAGTGGTACTGCCATATAGTTCCAGTGATACTGCCATGTAAATACAGTGATACTGCCGTATAATTCCAATGGCACTGGCGTATAATTCCAGTGATACTGCCGTATAATTCCAGTGATACTGCTGTATAATTCCAGTGGTACTGGTGTATAAGTCCATTGATACTGCTGTATAAATCCAGTCCAGTGGTACTGCCGTATAAGTCCAGTGGTTCTGCCGTATAAGTCCAGTGGTACTGCCGTAAAATTCCAGTGGTACTGCCGTATATATGTCCAGTGGTACTGCCATATAAATCCAGTGGAACTGGCATATAAATCTAGTCCAGTGGTACTGCCGTATAAGTCCAGTCCAGTGGTGCTGCCATATAGGTTCAGTAGTGCTGTCCCATGCTGTATATTATTTACTTCAAATAAAGGGGTTATTAAAAGTTTGTGCAGTTTCTGCACAGCTCAGAACTTACTCACCCGCTACGTTGATCTTGTCCGATCTTGTGGTGCACACGCATGCGCAGTTCTGATCTGATTGCAGCGCAGCGAAATAATCTAGCGTGCGATCAGTTCTGAATGATCCCCAGAGTTCTAGTTGAACCTATATAGGCCTGCTTATGAAAACTGATATTGAATGTGACCATATTCTGCTCGCTGTTTCCTATGGGCTCCCCTACAATAATATTTGATTTCAAATCCCCATTGTTTGTCAATAACAGGTCTAAGATTGCATTGTACCTAGTTGGTACCACGATTAGTTGAAGTAAGTAGTTATCATTTAGTGTGTTTAAAGACATATTGGGGGTAATTCAGAGTTGATCGCAGCAGCAGATTTGTTAGCAGTTGGGCAAAACCATGTGCACTCAGAGCCGGCCCTAACCAATATGATGCCCTAGGCAAGATTTTGGCTGGTGCCCCCTAGCACCACCGTGAGTTCCGCCACTGACCCTACACCCCTTTCCCAGCACCATCACCCCTCACCCACAGCAGTATTTTAAATAGGAACAGTGTGCACATTCAGTGCAGAGCCCAAAAAGAGGCGTGTTTTTGCTGGCAAGGGGCGTGGCCACACAGTAGTACCCCCAATTCAAATTACGCCACACAGTAATGCAACTTTATTCATATTTTAGCATGAGATAGTGTCCCTTACATCACACAGTAGTACCACTTTACCTTATACTGTAAATATTACTCCTCACAGTAGTGTCCCTTATTCACATTACACCACACCATATTACTCTTTAGTCGCATTGCGCCACACAATAGTGCCCTTTCTATACGTAACACCACACAGTAGAACCCCTTATACACATAATGCCACACATTAGTAATGCCTTTACACACATACTACCATATAGTAATGCCTCTAACACATATGACACACATTATTAATGCCCTTATACACATAATGTCTATTACACGTATGCCGCACATATTAATGCCATTATACACATTATGACACACATAGTGCTTCTTACACATACATGTATGCCACACATTATTAATGCATTTATACACGCCACACGCATAATGCCCCTTACACATATGCCGAACACTATTACACAACCAACCCACTGACTCACAGCACTCACACGGTCACTAACACTGTCTCTGCTTGGTTACAGATGTGTCCTCATACATCTTGCCTCAATGTGCCATGCAGCAGGAGATGCCTGGCGTGAGTCAGCTGGCAGCTCTGCTAAAGTCGGGCGCCTTTTTTGATGAAATGCATCTCATTTGCATTGACATGTGGCTAGGATGCACAAGCAGCTTCTGCTGATTAAAATGATATGCAGCATGCCCATATACTGTGTTGCGACTGTGGCAGTATCTGCATACGAAATGCTACAAATAGAATATAGGTATGACGCATATAATTTTAATCAGCAGAAGCTGCTGGTGCCCCTCGGCATACCAAATGCCCTAGGCATTTGCCTACTTTGCCTATGCCTATGGCCTAATCTGTGTGCACTGCAGGTGTGGCAGATATAACATTTGCAGACCGAGTTAGATTTGGGTGGGTTATTTTGTTTTTGTGCAGGGTAAATACTAGTGATGAGCGGGTTCGGTTCCTCGGAAACCGAACCCCCCCGAACTTCACCCATTTTACACGGGTCCGAGGCATACTCGGATTCTCCTGTATGGCTCGGTTAATCCGAGCGCGCCCGAACGTCATCATCCCACTGTCGGATTCTCGCAAGATTCGGATTCTATATAAGGAGCCGCGTGTCGCCACCATATTCACTCGTGCATTGGAAATGTTAAGGAGAGGACGTGGCTGGCGTCCTCTCCGTTTGTGCTTATTGCTTAATTGTGGGGACTGGGGAGCAGCTGTATTATATAGGAGGAGTATAGTGCAGAGTTTTGCTGATCAGTGACCACCAGTTTTATCCGTTCTCTGCCTGAAAAACGCTCCATATCTGTGCTCAGTGTGCTGCATATATCTGTGCTCACACTGCTTTATTGTGGGGACTGGGGACCAGCAGTATTATATAGGAGGAGTACAGTGCAGAGTTTTGCTGACCAGTGACCACCAGTATACGTTGTCTGCCTGAAAAACGTTCCATATCTGTGCCCAGTGTGCTGCATATATCTGTGCTCACACTGCTTTATTGTGGGTACTGGGGACCACCAGTATATTATATAGGAGGAGTACAGTGCAGAGTTTTGCTGACCAGTGACCACCAGTATACGTTGTCTGCCTGAAAAGCGCTCCATATCTGTGCTCAGTGTGCTGCATATATCTGTGCTCACACTGCTTTATTGTGGGTACTAGGGACCACCAGTATATTATATAGGAAGAGTACAGTGCAGAGTTTTGCTGACCAGTGACCACCAGTATATATAGCAGTACGGTACGGAAGGCCACTCCTCTACCTACCTCTGTGTCGTCAAGTATACTATCCATCTAGATTCTATACCTGTGGTGCATTTTAGTTTTGCAGTTTGCTGACAGTGACCACCAGTATATATAGCAGTACGGTACGGAAGGCCACTGCTCTACCTACCTCTGTGTCTTCAAGTATACTATCCATCTAGATTCTATACCTGTGGTGCATTTTTGTTTTGCAGTTTGCTGACAGTGACCACCAGTATATATAGCAGTACGGTACGGAAGGCTACTGCTCTACCTACCTCTGTGTCGTCAAGTATACTATCCATCTAGATTCTATACCTGTGGTGCATTTTAGTTTTGCAGTTTGCTGACAGTGACCACCAGTATATATAGCAGTACGGTACGGAAGGCCACTGCTCTACCTACCTCTGTGTCATCAAGTATACTATCCATCTAGATTCTATACCTGTGGTGCATTTTAGTTTTGCAGTTTGCTGACAGTGACCACCAGTATATAAATCAGTACGGTACGGAAGGCCACTGCTCTACCTACCTCTGTGTCGTCAAGTATACTATCCATCTAGATTCTATACCTGTGGTGCATTTTAGTTTTGCAGTTTGCTGACAGTGACCACCAGTATATATAGCAGTACGGTACGGAAGGCCACTGCTCTACCTACCTCTGTGTCGTCAAGTATACTATCCATCTAGATTCTATACCTGTGGTGCATTTTAGTTTTGCAGTTTGCTGACAGTGACCACCAGTATATATAGCAGTACGGTACGGAAGGCCACTGCTCTAACTACCTCTGTGTCGTCAAGTATACTATCCATCTAGATTCAATACCTGTGGTGCATTTTAGTTTTGCAGTTTGCTGACAGTGACCACCAGTATATATAGCAGTACGGTACGGAAGGCCACTGCTCTACCTACCTCTGTCGTCAAGTATACTATCCATCTAGATTCTATACCTGTGGTGCATTTTAGTTTTGCAGTTTGCTGACAGTGACCACCAGTATATATAGCAGTATGGTACAGAAGGCCACTGCTCTACCTACCTATGTGTCGTCAAGTATACTATCCATCCATAGTTGTGCGCAGTATATATAGTAGTAGGCCATTGCTATTGATACTGGCATATAATTCCACACATTAAAAAATGGAGAACAAAAATGTGGAGGTTAAAATAGGGAAAGATCAAGATCCACTTCCACCTCGTGCTGAAGCTGCTGCCACTAGTCATGGCCGAGACGATGAAATGCCATCAACGTCGTCTGCCAAGGCCGATGCCCAATGTCAAAGTAGAGAGCATGTAAAATCCCAAAAAAAAAAGTTCAGTAAAATGACCCAAGAATCAAAATTGAAAGCGTCTGATGAGAAGCGTAAACTTGCCAATATGCCATTTTCGACACGGAGTGGCAAGGAACGGCTGAGGCCCTGGCCTATGTTCATGGCTAGTGGTTCAGCTTCACATGAGGATGGAAGCACTCATCCTCTCGCTAGAAAACTGCAGTGCCACTCCTAGATGGGCCAGGTGTTTGTGTCGGCCACTTGGGTCACTTAGCTTAGTCACACAGCTACTTCATTGCGCCTCTTTTTTTCTTTGCATTATGTGCTGTTTGGGGACTATTTTTTTGAAGTGCCATCCTGTCTGACACTGCAGTGCCACTCCTAGATGGGCCAGGTGTTTGTGTCAGCCACTTGGGTCGCTTAGCTTAGCCATCCAGCGTCCTCGGTGCAAATTTTAGGACTAAAAATAATATTGTGAGGTGTGAGGTGTACAGAATAGACTGAAAATGAGTGTAAATTATGGTTATTCAGGTTAATAATACTATGGGATCAAAATGACCCCCAAATTCTATGATTTAAGCTGTTTTTGAGTTTTTTTTTTAAAAAAACACCCAAATCCAAAACACACCCGAATCCGACAAAAAAATTTCAGGGAGGTTTTGGCAAAACGTGTCAGCATCCAAAACACGGCTGTGGAACCGAATCCAAAACCAAAACACAAAACCCGAAAAATTTCCGGTGCACATCTCTAGTAAATACTGGCTGCTTTATTTTTACATTGCAATTTAGATTTCAGTTTGAACACACCCCACCCAAATCTAACTTTAGCACTGCTGCGACCAGGTAATCGCCGCCTACAGGGGAGGGGGTTAGAGCTGTGCAGGGCTGCGAACGGCTGTGTAGAGAGCTGCACAAGCAAAAAGTTTGTGCAGTCTCTGCACAGTTCAAGACTTACTCACCCGCTGCGATGATCCTTTCTGGAGCTGATGTCAGGATCCCTCCCTGCAAACATACAGATACGCCTGAGTTTTCCTCGACACTCCCAGAAAACGGTTGACACCCCCGGCCAGCCTCTTCCTGTCAATGTTCTTGCGTTCGCCGCTGCGAACGCTTTCTTCATTATTCTCATCGCTGCCCGTTGGCTGCCGTCACCAGGCAACAATGCACCTACGCATTGCAACCCATGCGTAGGCGCACTTCAGTCCTGATTGCACCACTGACCCCCATGGTTTTGCCCAACTGCTAACAAATTTGCTGCTGCGATAAACTCTGAATTAGGACCATTACCCCTAGCAGTATCACATGAATTGTTTGTACAATTTATCTCCGGATAGTTGAAATCTCCTATCACTATTACGTCACCTACTCCTGCCGCTTTATCAATTTGCTTCAGTAACATTTCCTCGTCAGACACATTAATACCAGGGGGCTTGTTGCGTAGCCCCAATACTATATTTTTCTTTCCCTTTTCCCTGCATGCAATTTCAACCCATAACGTCTCAACAGTGTTTACAGTTTCCTCATGAATATCTTCCCGTACATCAGGTTTTAAAAATGGCTTTACGTAAAGACATACTCCTGCACCCCATTTGTTTGATCTGTCTCTCCTGAACAGCGTATAACCCTCCATATTAACTGACCAATCATGAGATTCATCCCACCAAGTTTCAGTAATGCCTATAATATTGTACTGTTTGCTTGCGGCTAGGATTTCTCATTACCCCTTTTTACCTGTTAGGCTTCTAGTGTTTACATACATACAATTAAGATAAGTGTTTCCCCTTGCATAAGGGGAGTCATTTTCTGTATGCAGTAACGATGACCCATAATCATCAGTAGTCAGTGTTTTGGCAATACCCTTGGTAATGCCCTTATTAGTACCCATGCTAATGGCCGTGGAGTCTGCTCTTTCCCTCCCCCCTTCTCCACCGCCATTTGGTTCACTACCACCATCTTTACTATTCTCACTGCATGACCCGTAGTTTCTAACTAAACCCTCCCCCCAGGCACCTAGTTTAAAATCTCCTCCAACCTTATAGCCATCCTTCCCCCCAGCACCACTGCCCCCTTCTCATTCAGGTGCAATCCATCATGACAAAAAAGATGGCGCCTAACTGAGAAGTCCACCCACTGTTCCAGGAACACAAATCCCTCTTTCCTACACCAGCCCCTAAGCCACACATTTGCCTCCCTAATCTCCCTTTGCCTCCATGGGCTAGTGCGTGGCACAGGTAATTTTTCAGAAAATATTACCTTAGATGTCCTTGCCTTAAGATTCTTGCCTAAGTCCCTATAATCTTTTTTAAGGACATCCCTCCTTCCACTAACTTTGTTGCTGGTGCCAACATGCACCAAGACCGCCAGGTCTCCTGCAGTTGCTGTGCCTCCTCCAGCTGCCAGCACCCATGTCCCGCCACTGCTTCGGTAGCTCCCTGGTCTCTCACTCACGGCTGCTCCTTGACGTGGGCCCCAGGCTCCTGGCGATCAGCAAATTCCGCTGCCAGGATAAGGATCTCCTCCGCACCACGTCTCCCCTGCTGTGGTTCCTCCCCTCAGCACAGCGCTTGGCAGTCTCTAGCCACTGCTTCGGTCCCGGTGTCTTGAACTGGCCTCTCCCGCCACAGAGCTTCTGCACGGTTGTGGTCGTGTCCCGAAGCCAAACTCTCCCTCTCAGCGCGATCGTGGACACGTGTGGCTGCTGCTTCCACCGGCTCACTTCCGTCGCACTCTGCTTACGTCACCTTCGGTATCGGAAGTGAAAGTCAAGTAAAAGGAAAGAGAAAGTCAAGTAAAAAGTCTATCTAATCTCTGAATTAGGCTACGAAACATGATTTGAAATCACATTCCTGGCTCTGTATACAAAATCATGATTTTCTATGTGAAATCCAGTGGTAAATGATCAGTTAAACCATGTCCTTCTATCGTTCTGAATCCGATCCTCTGTGTGCTGCGATAAGGCATTGATCTAACTTGTTAGGACAATGAATTCTCGTTAATTAGTTCATTAGATTTTAATTTGTTCTGAGCTTCCTGGATGCTCGATTAAGCTCCAGTTAATTACAGAGTTTATTATTTTTTAAAGTTTACAAGAGGAGCCGCAAAGGAAAGACAGATGCTTTGTAACTAACTAGTCATGTATTAAGGTCAGTAGGGCTGTACTTATCTTTTGCACTTTTATTACAATAGTCTATTATAGATGAAAAATCTTAACGGGTTTTAACAGATTCAACATTTGGTAAATTTAGAGCAGTAGGTAGTTGTTGACAGGAGTTCATAATCCAATCCTGTGGATTTTAACTTCAAAAATTAAAAATACAGTTTAATCAAGATTTACAAAGTATCCCAACAAAATGGTTAATGAAAGTAAATAAAAAATTTTTTTGCATATGGAAATCTACCAAAACATTCTAGAAGATGAGACACGCAAATATTCTAGGCCAGGCATTCCCAACCTTGGTCCTCAAGGCACACTAATACCCCTCTCACATCGCACAAATAACCCGGTATCGACCTGGTATACTGCCATGTCGACAAGGGTCACTGTGCGATGTGAAAGGGGCCATGGAGAATTCCCGAGTCGCCTGACCCAGTAATTCAACCCGGGTTATAAGAAGGGCTATACCTGGGTTAAATACTGGGTCACTCGCATCGACCCGGCAACCCGTTCACTACATGACCTCATCTCCAAACGCCGCCTCCGCCCGCGCTGTCAGCTCTGCCTCTGTCCCTGCTGTCAGATCTGCCTCCGCCCCTGCTGTCAGCTCCACTCCTGCCGCTGTGGCAACCCAAAATGGCAAATTGCCGGGTCAGGAAGCCTGCTGTTAGGGTCCAATGACGGATCCCACCAGGGAAGGACCCATTTCAAATTCCCGGGTGGGATCCGGTATTGTAGATGTGAAAGGGGTATTACAGTGCAGGTTTTAGTGATATCCAGACTTAAGCACAGATGGTTAAATCAAAATAACTGAGGTACTAATTAATTAATCTGTGCTTAAGCACGGATATCACTAAAACCTGGACTGTTAGTGTACCTTTAGTACCGAGGTTGGGAATCCCTGTTCTAGGTGTTCACGCCGCATTCATGGTAGAATATTCCCTTTTAGTATATACAGCAAATGTCAGCTGAGAGTTGGCAATTGGGCGGTTCACATTGTTGTGTTTTTCTTTTTTCACATCTGTGTATTTAAAAAATTAGAGTCAATCTAGCAAAATCTATGTCATATTCAGAACTAGCACCATAATGTTATGCCAAAATCACTAAATATAATTTGCAATAAAATTAGCTAAGCAATGCTCCTCTGTAATACCACTACAGGTGTTGTGCAGTGAGGTGTAGTGGTTGTGCACCTTACTAGATAAGATTGGGTTCTTCCGCACTGCTTCGGTTCTCTCAAGTCTTTCAGTGCCCCAGAGATATAAGAAGGATATTCCAACAGAGAAGAGTGACAATGGGAATGTACAAGAGAAGTACACTGTATTCAGGAGGTGGGCTCCTGAAATCAATTAAAGCTTCACAGGTATAATAACTATATGTCAACTAGACATGATCATAGTTACCATCAACATATGTGATAAATTCTCTCTTTACACTATAAAAACAAATTGATACTACATTACTGGAACACTGCACAAACATACTTCTTCCTAAAGTACTGGCATCTATAACATTGATAATAACTGGTTACCATAAACCCAACACTTACAGTTCATCCGGAAAGTATTCACAGCACTTCACTTTTCCACATTTTGTTATGTTCCAACCTTATTCCAAAATGGAATAAATTAATTTTTTCTCTCAAAATTCTACACGCAATACCCCAATAATGACAACGTGAAAAAAAGTTGCTGTTTTTTTGAGATTTTTGCAAATTTATTAAAAATAAAAAACTTAGAAATCACATGCACATAAGTATTCACAGCCTTTGCTCAATACTTTGTTGATGCACCTTTGGCAGCAATTACAGCCTCAAGTCTTTTTGAATATGATGCCACAAGCTTGGCACATCTATCTTTGGGCATTTCTCTTTGCAGCACCTCTCAAGCTCCATCAGGCTGGATGAGAATCGTCGGTGCACAGCTATTTTCAGATCTATCCAGAGATGTTCAATCGGATTCAAGTATGGGCTCTAGCTGGGTCACTTAAGGACATTCACAGAGTTGTCCTGAAGCCACTCCTTTTATATTTTGGCTGTGTGCTTAGGGTCATTGTCCTGCTGAAAGATGAACCGTCACCCCAGTATGAAGTCAGGAGCACTCGGGAGCAGGTTTTCATCCAGAATGTCTCTGTCCTTTGCTGCATTCATCTTTCCCTCTATCCTGACTAGTCTCCCAGTTTCTGCCGCTGAAAAACATCCCACAGCTTGATGCTGCCACCACCATGCTTCCCTGTAGGAATGGTATTGGCCTGGTGATGAGCGGTGCCAGTTTTCCTCCAAACATGACTCCTAGCATTCACGCCAAAGAGTTCAATCTTTGTCTCGTCAGACAAGAGAATTTTGTTTCTTATGGTCTGAGAGTCCTTCAGGTGCATTTTGGCAAACTCCAGGCCAGCTGCCATGTGATTTTTACTAAGGAGTGGTTTCCGTCTGGCCACTCTACCATACAGGCCTGTTTGGTGGATTGCTGCAGAGATGGTTGTCCTTCTGGAAGGTTCTCCACTCTCCACAGAAGAATGCTGTAGCTTTGACAGAGTGACCATCGCGTTCTTGGTCACCTCCCTGACTAGGGGCCTTCTCTCCCGATCACTCAGTTTAGATGGCCGGCCAGCTCTAGGAAGAGTCCTGGTGGTTCCAAACTTATTCCATTTACGGTTGATGGAGGCTACTGTGCTTATTGGGACCTTCAAAGCAGCAGATATTTTTCTGTACCCTTCCCCAGATCTGTGCCTTGAGACAATCCTGTCTCGGAGGTCTACAGACAATTACTTTGACTTCATGCTTGGTTTGTGCTCAGACATGCACTGTCAAGTGTGGGACCTTATATAGACAGGTGTGTGCCTTTCCAAATCATGTCCAATCAACTGAATTTACCACAGCTGGACTCCAATTAAGCTGTAGAAATGTCTCAAGGATGATCAGTAGAATCAGTATGTACCTGAGCTCAATTTTGAGGTTCATGGCAAAGGCTATGAATACTTATATACATGTGATTTCTTAGTTTTTTAGTTTTAATAAATTTGCAAAAATCTAAAAAAAAACTTTTTTCATGTTGTCATTATGGGGTATTGTGTGTAGAATTTGAATTTATTCCATTATGAAATAAGGCTGTAACATAACAAAATGAGGAAAAAGTGAAGCGCTGTGAATACTTTCCAGATGCACTCTATAAGTACAGATTTGACAAAATAACGAATAAATTATCTACATGTAAGTTACTGTGCAGTAAATACCATATAAACTATTAATCACCTAGAGGTGGTCACATAGATTTGTCCCTGAGGATTAATGTTCTTAATGTTGCAGCCGATTCGGGTTGGACACTCTGTTGCAGAACAAGTTAGGAGTACTCACACTTAGCACTAGAGATGAGCGTGTTCGGTTCTCCGAGATTCGAACTAGAGATGTGCACTTGAAATTTTTCGGGTTTTGTGTTTTGGTTTTGGGTTCGGTTCCGCGGCCGTGTTTTGGGTTCGACCGCGTTTTGGCAAAACCTCACCGAATTTTTTTTGTCGGATTCGGGTGTGTTTTGGATTCGGGTGTTTTTTTCAAAAAACACTAAAAAACAGCTTAAATCATAGAATTTGGGGGTCATTTTGATCCCAAAGTATTATTAACCTCAAAAACCATAATTTCCACTCATTTTCAGTCTATTCTGAACACCTCACACCTCACAATATTATTTTTAGTCCTAAAATTTGCACCGAGGTCGCTGGATGACTAAGCTAAGCGACCCTAGTGGCCGACACAAACACCTGGCCCATCTAGGAGTGGCACTGCAGTGTCACGCAGGATGGCCCTTCCAAAAAACACTCCCCAAACAGCACATGACGCAAAGAAAAAAAGAGGCGCAATGAGGTAGCTGTGTGAGTAAGCTAAGCGACCCTAGTGGCCGACACAAACACCTGGCCCATCTAGGGGTGGCACTGCAGTGTCACGCAGGATGGCCCTTCCAAAAAACACTCCCCAAACAGCACATGACGCAAAGAAAAAAAGAGGCGCAATGAGGTAGCTGTGTGAGTAAGATAAGCGACCCTAGTGGCCGACACAAACACTGTGGCACTGCAGATCTTGATCTTTCCCTATTTTTGGAACCTCAACATTTTTGTTCTCCATATTTTAATAGGCACAACTAAAAGGCACCTCAGGTAAACAATGGAGATGGATGGATACTTATAGATGACGAGCGACTGCCGACACAGAGGTAGCTACAGCCGTGGACTACCGTACTGTGTCTGCTGCTAATATAGACTGGATGATAATGAGATAAAATTAAAATATATATATATATATATCACACTAGTACTGCAGCCGGACAGGTATATATTATGTAATGACGGACCTGCTGGACACTGTCTGTCAGACTCAGCACTGCAGACTCCTAAAGTAAGCTACTAGTATCAAGAAGATAGAAAAAAAAAAACCACGGGTAGGTGGTATACAATTATGGATGGACGAGCGACTGCCGACACAGAGGTAGCTACAGCCGTGGACTACCGTACTGTGTCTGCTGCTAATATAGACTGGATGATAATGAGATAAAATTAAAATATATATATATATCACACTAGTACTGCAGCCGGACAGGTATATATTATGTAATGACGGACCTGCTGGACACTGTCTGTCAGCACTGCAGACTCCTAAAGTAAGCTACTAGTATCAAGAAGATAGGAAAAAAAAAACACGGTTAGGTGGTATACAATTATGGATGGACGAGCGACTGCCGACACAGAGGTAGCTACAGCCGTGGACTACCGTACTGTGTCTGCTGCTAATTTAGACTGGATGATAATGAGATAAAATTAAAATATATATATATATCACACTAGTACTGCAGCCGGACAGGTATATATTATGTAATGACGGACCTGCTGGACACTGTCTGTCAGACTCAACACTGCAGACTCCTAAAGTAAGCTACTAGTATCAAGAAGATAGAAAAAAAAAACCACGGGTAGGTGGTATACAATTATGGATGGACGAGCGACTGCCGACACAGAGGTAGCTACAGCCGTGGACTACCGTACTGTGCCTGCTGCTAATATAGACTGGATGATAATGAGATAAAATTAAAATATATATATATATCACACTAGTACTGCAGCCGGACAGGTATATATTATGTAATGACGGACCTGCTGGACACTGTCTGTCAGCACTGCAGACTCCTAAAGTAAGCTACTAGTATCAAGAAGATAGAAAAAAAAAACCCACGGGTAGGTGGTATACAATTATGGATGGACGAGCGACTGCCGACACAGAGGTAGCTACAGCCGTGGACTACCGTACTGTGTCTGCTGCTAATATAGACTGGATGATAATGAGATAAAATTAAAATATATATATATATATCACACTAGTACTGCAGCCGGACAGGTATATATTATGTAATGACGGACCTGCTGGACACTGTCTGTCAGACTCAGCACTGCAGACTCCTAAAGTAAGCTACTAGTATCAAGAAGATAGAAAAAAAAAAAACACGGGTAGGTGGTATACAATTATGGATGGACGAGCGACTGCCGACACAGAGGTAGCTACAGCCGTGGACTACCGTACTGTGTCTGCTGCTAATATAGACTGGATGATAATGAGATAAAATTAAAATATATATATATCACACTAGTACTGCAGCCGGACAGGTATATATTATGTAATGACGGACCTGCTGGACACTGTCTGTCAGACTCAGCACTGCAGACTCCTAAAGTAAGCTACTAGTATCAAGAAGATAGAAAAAAAAAAACTACGGGTAGGTGGTATACAATTATGGATGGACGAGCGACTGCCGACACAGAGGTAGCTACAGCCGTGGACTACCGTACTGTGTCTGCTGCTAATATAGACTGGATGATAATGAGATAAAATTAAAATATATATATATATATCACACTAGTACTGCAGCCGGACAGGTATATATTATGTAATGATGGACCTGCTGGACACTGTCTGTCAGCACTGCAGACTCCTAAAGTAAGCTACTAGTATCAAGAAGATAGGGAAAAAAAAAACCACGGGTAGGTGGTATACAATTATGGATGGACGAGCGACTGCCGACACAGAGGTAGCTACAGCCGTGGACTACCGTACTGTGTCTGCTGCTAATATAGACTGGATGATAATGAGATAAAATTAATATATATATATATATCACACTAGTACTGCAGCCGGACAGGTATATATTATGTAATGACGGACCTGCTGGACACTGTCTGTCAGACTCAGCACTGCAGACTCCTAAAGTAAGCTACTAGTATCAAGAAGATAGAAAAAAAAACCACGGGTAGGTGGTATACAATTATGGATGGACGAGCGACTGCCGACACAGAGGTAGCTACAGCCGTGGACTACCGTACTGTGTCTGCTGCTAATATAGACTGGATGATAATGAGATAAAATTAAAATATATATATATATCACACTAGTACTGCAGCCGGACAGGTATATATTATGTAATGACGGACCTGCTGGACACTGTCTGTCAGACTCAGCACTGCAGACTCCTAAAGTAAGCTACTAGTATCAAGAAGATAGAAAAAAAAAACCACGGGTAGGTGGTATACAATTATGGATGGACGAGCGACTGCCGACACAGAGGTAGCTACAGCCGTGGACTACCGTACTGTGTCTGCTGCTAATATAGACTGGATGATAATGAGATAAAATTAAAATATATATATATCACACTAGTACTGCAGCCGGACAGGTATATATTATGTAATGACGGACCTGCTGGACACTGTCTGTCAGCACTGCAGACTCCTAAAGTAAGCTACTAGTATCAAGAAGATAGAAAAAAAAAAAAACACGGGTAGGTGGTATACAATTATGGATGGACGAGCGACTGCCGACACAGAGGTAGCTACAGCCGTGGACTACCGTACTGTGTCTGCTGCTAATATAGACTGGATGATAATGAGATAAAATAAAAATATATATATATATCACACTAGTACTGCAGCCGGACAGGTATATATTATGTAATGACGGACCTGCTGGACACTGTCTGTCAGACTCAGCACTGCAGACTCCTAAAGTAAGCTACTAGTATCAAGAAGATAGAAAAAAAAAACACGGGTAGGTGGTATACAATTATGGATGGACGAGCGACTGCCGACACAGAGGTAGCTACAGCCGTGGACTACCGTACTGTGTCTGCTGCTAATATAGACTGGATGATAATGAGATAAAATTAAAATATATATATATATCACACTAGTACTGCAGCCGGACAGGTATATATTATGTAATGACGGACCTGCTGGACACTGTCTGTCAGACTCAGCACTGCAGACTCCTAAAGTAAGCTACTAGTATCAAGAAGATAGAAAAAAAAAAAAACACGGGTAGGTGGTATACAATTATGGATGGACGAGCGACTGCCGACACAGAGGTAGCTACAGCCGTGGACTACCGTACTGTGTCTGCTGCTAATATAGACTGGATGATAATGAGATAAAATTAAAATATATATATATCACACTAGTACTGCAGCCGGACAGGTATATATTATGTAATGACGGACCTGCTGGACACTGTCTGTCAGACTCAGCACTGCAGACTCCTAAAGTAAGCTACTAGTATCAAGAAGATAGAAAAAAAAAAACTACGGGTAGGTGGTATACAATTATGGATGGACGAGCGACTGCCGACACAGAGGTAGCTACAGCCGTGGACTACCGTACTGTGTCTGCTGCTAATATAGACTGGATGATAATGAGATAAAATTAAAATATATATATATATATCACACTAGTACTGCAGCCGGACAGGTATATATTATGTAATGATGGACCTGCTGGACACTGTCTGTCAGCACTGCAGACTCCTAAAGTAAGCTACTAGTATCAAGAAGATAGGGAAAAAAAAAACCACGGGTAGGTGGTATACAATTATGGATGGACGAGCGACAGCCGACACAGAGGTAGCTACAGCCGTGGACTACCGTACTGTGTCTGCTGCTAATATAGACTGGATGATAATGAGATAAAATTAATATATATATATATATCACACTAGTACTGCAGCCGGACAGGTATATATTATGTAATGACGGACCTGCTGGACACTGTCTGTCAGACTCAGCACTGCAGACTCCTAAAGTAAGCTACTAGTATCAAGAAGATAGAAAAAAAAACCACGGGTAGGTGGTATACAATTATGGATGGACGAGCGACTGCCGACACAGAGGTAGCTACAGCCGTGGACTACCGTACTGTGTCTGCTGCTAATATAGACTGGATGATAATGAGATAAAATTAAAATATATATATATATATCACACTAGTACTGCAGCCGGACAGGTATATATTATGTAATGACGGACCTGCTGGACACTGTCTGTCAGACTCAGCACTGCAGACTCCTAAAGTAAGCTACTAGTATCAAGAAGATAGAAAAAAAAAACCACGGGTAGGTGGTATACAATTATGGATGGACGAGCGACTGCCGACACAGAGGTAGCTACAGCCGTGGACTACCGTACTGTGTCTGCTGCTAATATAGACTGGATGATAATGAGATAAAATTAAAATATATATATATCACACTAGTACTGCAGCCGGACAGGTATATATTATGTAATGACGGACCTGCTGGACACTGTCTGTCAGCACTGCAGACTCCTAAAGTAAGCTACTAGTATCAAGAAGATAGAAAAAAAAAAAACACGGGTAGGTGGTATACAATTATGGATGGACGAGCGACTGCCGACACAGAGGTAGCTACAGCCGTGGACTACCGTACTGTGTCTGCTGCTAATATAGACTGGATGATAATGAGATAAAATTAAAATATATATATATATCACACTAGTACTGCAGCCGGACAGGTATATATTATGTAATGACGGACCTGCTGGACACTGTCTGTCAGACTCAACACTGCAGACTCCTAAAGTAAGCTACTAGTATCAAGAAGATAGAAAAAAAAAACCACGGGTAGGTGGTATACAATTATGGATGGACGAGCGACTGCCGACACAGAGGTAGCTACAGCCGTGGACTACCGTACTGTGTATGCTGCTAATATAGACTGGATGATAATGAGATAAAATTAAAATATATATATATATCACACTAGTACTGCAGCCGGACAGGTATATATTATGTAATGACGGACCTGCTGGACACTGTCTGTCAGCACTGCAGACTCCTAAAGTAAGCTACTAGTATCAAGAAGATAGAAAAAAAAAACCACGGGTAGGTGGTATACAATTATGGATGGACGAGCGACTGCCGACACAGAGGTAGCTACAGCCGTGGACTACCGTACTGTGTCTGCTGCTAATATAGACTGGATGATAATGAGATAAAATTAAAATATATATATATATCACACTAGTACTGCAGCCGGACAGGTATATATTATGTAATGACGGACCTGCTGGACACTGTCTGTCAGACTCAGCACTGCAGACTCCTAAAGTAAGCTACTAGTATCAAGAAGATAGAAAAAAAAAAAAAAACACGGGTAGGTGGTATACAATTATGGATGGACGAGCGACTGCCGACACAGAGGTAGCTACAGCCGTGGACTACCGTACTGTGTCTGCTGCTAATATAGACTGGATGATAATGAGATAAAATTAAAATATATATATATCACACTAGTACTGCAGCCGGACAGGTATATATTATGTAATGACGGACCTGCTGGACACTGTCTGTCAGACTCAGCACTGCAGACTCCTAAAGTAAGCTACTAGTATCAAGAAGATAGAAAAAAAAAAAAACTACGGGTAGGTGGTATACAATTATGGATGGACGAGCGACTGCCGACACAGAGGTAGCTACAGCCGTGGACTACCGTACTGTGTCTGCTGCTAATATAGACTGGATGATAATGAGATAAAATTAAAATATATATATATATCAAACTAGTACTGCAGCCGGACAGGTATATATTATGTAATGACGGACCTGCTGGACACTGTCTGTCAGACTCAGCACTGCAGACTCCTAAAGTAAGCTACTAGTATCAAGAAGATAGAAAAAAAAAACCACGGGTAGGTGGTATACAATTATGGATGGACGAGCGACTGCCGACACAGAGGTAGCTACAGCCGTGGACTACCGTACTGTGTCTGCTGCTAATATAGACTGGATGATAATGAGATAAAATTAAAATATATATATATCACACTAGTACTGCAGCCGGACAGGTATATATTATGTAATGACGGACCTGCTGGACACTGTCTGCAGAATGCGTTTATAAAAACACCACACGACGAGTGTTTAACTTTTTCAGGCAGACAATCACAATATACTGGTGGTCAGCAGACAATCACAATACTGGTGGTCAGTGGTCACTGGTCAGTCACACTGGCAGTGGCACTCTGGCAGCAAAAGTGTGCACTGTACTTAAAATATGTACTCCTGCTATAACTGCTCCCCAGTCTCCCCCACAATTAAGCTGTGTGAGCAGTGAGCACTCAGCACAGTCAGATAATGATATACAGTATTACATATGATGCAGCACACTGGGCTGAGCACAGATATGGTATGTGACTGTGTCACACTGTGTATCGTTTTTTTTCAGGCAGAGAACGGATTAATTAAACTGGTGGTCACTGGTCACACTATCAGCAGCAAGTAGTACTCCTCCTAATAATATGCTCCCCAAAATTTGTGTCTCTCTCTAGTACTCTAGTCTAAACGGAGAGGACGCCAGCCACGTCCTCTCCCTATCAATCTCAATGCACGTGTGAAAATGGCGGTGACGCGCGGCTCCTTATATAGAATCCGAGTCTCGCGATAGAATACGAGCCTCGCGAGAATCCGACAGCGGGATGATGACGTTCGGGCGCGCTCGGGTTAACCGAGCAAGGCGGGAAGATCCGAGTCGCTCGGACCCGTGTAAAAAAACCTGAAGTTCGGGCGGGTTCGGATTCCGAGGAACCGAACCCGCTCATCTCTAATTCGAACCCCCCCGAATTTCACCTATTTTACACGATTCTTGCTCGGTTAACCCGAACGCGCCCGAACGTCATCATCCCGCTGGCGGATTCTCGCGAGATTCGTATTCTATATAAAGAGCCGCGCGTCGCCGCCATTTTCACTCGTGCATTGGAGATTAAACAAAGAGGACATGGCTGCGTTCTCTCCCTTAAAAGCTCCGTAATCTGTGCTCAGTCTGCTGCAAATATCTGTGCTCAGTGTGCTGAAAATATCTGTGCTCAATGTGCTGAAAATATCTACGTTCTCTGCCTGAAAACGCTCCATATCTGTGCTCAGTGTGCTGCAAATATCTGTGCTCAATGTGCTGCATTGTGGGGACTGGGGACCACCAGTATATAATTATAGTAGTACAGTACAGTAGGCCATTGCTGTATCTTGCAGCTCTGTGTTAAGTATACTATCTCTGTGCTGCATTATTGTGAGCAGTATATAGTAGGACAGTGCAGCATTTTGGTGACCAGCAGTATACATATAGTACAGTACAGTAGGCCATTGCTGTATCTTGCAGCTCTGTGTCAAGTATACTTTCTCTGTGCTGCAATATTGTGAGCAGTAAATAGTAGGACAGTGCAGCATTTTGGTACCAGCAGTATACATATAGTACAGTACAGTAGGCCATTGCTGTATCTTGCAGCTCTGTGTCAAGTATACTATCTCTGTGCTGCATTATTGTGAGCAGTATATAGAAGGACAGTGCAGCATTTTGGTGACCAGCAGTATACATATAGTTCAGTACAGTAGGCCATTGCTGTATCTTGCAGCTCAGTGTCAAGTATACTATCTCTGTGCTGCATTATTGTGAGCAGTATATAGTAGGACAGTGCAGCATTTTGGTGACCAGCAGTATACATATGGTACAGTACAGTAGGCCATTGCTGTATCTTGCAGCTCTGTGTCAAGTATACTATCTCTTTGCTGCATTATTGTGAGCAGTATATAGTAGGACAGTGCAGCATTTTGGTGACCAGCAGTATACATATAGTACAGTAGGCCATTGCTGTATCTTGCAACTCTGTGTCAAGTATACTATCTCTGTGCTGCATTATTGTGAGCAGTATATAGTAGGACAGTGCAGCATTTTGGTGACCAGCAGTATACATATAGTACAGTACAGTAGGCCATTGCTGTATCTTGCAGCTCTGTGTCACTTCTAGTATCCTGATCAGTGCTCAATATCTGCTGCATTGTTGTGACCAGTATGTATACTGTACTGTGCGATGTGTGTTATACACCTGGTGATTTTATACATCCTGTAATCTGTACTGAGCGATGTGTGAGATACACTTTGGGATTATACACCCTATATACTGTACTGTGTGATGTGTGAGATACACCTGGGGATTATACACCCTATATACTGTACTGTTTGATGTGTGAGATACACCTGGGGATTATACACCCTATATACTGTACTGTGCGATGTGTGTTATACACCTTGTGATTATACATCCTGTAATCTGTACTGAGCAATGTGTGAGATACACCTGGTAATATCTGTGCTCAGTGTGCTGCATTGTGGGGACCACCACTATATAATTATAGTAGTACAGTACAGTAGGCCATTGCTGTATCTTGCAGCTCTGTGTCACTTCTAGTATCCTGATCAGTGCTTAATATCTGTGCTCAGTGTCAGTGCTGCATTGTTGTGACCAGTATTCTACAGTACAATAGTCCAGTGCTGTTCTCACTGCTCAGTTTCAGTTCTCCGTAGTATCATCAGTGATCAGTATAATCAGTTCTCAGTATAATCAGTGCGCTGTTAGACGTGTGCCCGTTTTTCGCCATTAGTGCAGTGGGATTTAGACAATTGATGAAGTTATTGTGTCCCCGGTACAAAATCCCATCTAGATTCCACTGCACTAGGCAGGCGATAGCGAGATCTTGCCAAATAATTCCAGTAATTTTGTCATTTTCTTCCAGTGATTTGGACCAATAATACCATTGATTAGAACGAATAATTCCAGTGATTTTGTAATTTTCTTCCAGTGATTTGGACCAATAATACCATTGATTAGAACGAATAATTCCAGTGGTTTTGTCATTTTCTTCCAGTGATTTGGATCAATAATACCATTGATTAGAACAAATAATTCCTGTGATATTGAGGTGTTTGGGTCGCTTAGCTTAGCCATCCAGCAACTACAGTGCACCTCTTTTTTTCTTTTTTTTTGCATCATGTGCTGTTTGGGGCCAATTTTTTTAAGTGCCATCCTGTCTGACACTGCAGTGCCACTCCTAGATGGGCCATGTGTTTGTACCACCCTCTTGGGTCGCTTAGCTTAGTCATTCAGCGACCTCGGTGCAAATTTTAGGACTAAAAATAGTATTGGGGGTCATTCCGAGTTGTTCGCTCATTAGCTGCTTTTATCAGCATTGCACACGCTAGGCCACCACCCTCTGGGAGTGTATCTTAGCTTAGCAGAAAGATTAGCAAAACTGCTACTAAATAATTCTTTGCAGTTTCTGAGTAGCTCCAGACCTACTCACAGATTGCGATCAGCTCAGTCCGTTTAGTTCCTGGTTTGACATCACAAACACGCCCTGCGTTCGGACAGCCACTCCCCCGTTTCTCCAGACACTCCCGCGTTTTTCCCTGACACGCCTGCATTTTTTAGCACACTCCCGGACAACGCTCATTTACCACCCAGAAACGCCCCTTTCCTGTCAATCATTCACCGATCAGCAGTGCGACTGAAAAGCGTCATACAAACACCAGCAAATCTACTAAGTTTTGTGTTAAATAACTTAGCGCATGCACGCTGCGTACGATGCGCATGCGCAGTTAGCAACAAATCGCAACATAGCGAAAATCGGCAACGAACGAACAACTCGGAATGAACCCATTGTGAGGTGTGAGGTGTTCAGAATAGACTGGAAATGAATGGAAATTGTAGTTATTGAGGTTAATAATACTATAGGATCAAAATTACCCCCATATTTTATGATTAAAGCTGTTTTTGAGGGGTTTTTTGAAAAAAAACACCCAAATCCAAAACACACCCGAATCCGACAAAAAAATTTCAGGGAGGTTTTGCCAAAACGCGTCCGAATCCAAAACACGGCTGCGGAACCGAATCCAAAACCAAAACACAAAACCCGAAAAATTTCCGGTGCACATCTCTACTTAGCACAGAGCAAAGTTCTTATTCCCTGACAGAGCTATTTGAAATTAGAGATGTGCACCGGAAATTTTTCGGGTTTTGTGTTTTGGTTTTGGATTCAGTTCTGCGCCGTGTTTTGGATTCAGACGCGTTTTGGCAAAACCTCCCTGAAAGTTTTTTGTCGGATTCGGGTGTTTTTTTTGTTTTTTTTAATACCTCAAAAACAGCTTAAATCATAGAATTTTGGGGTAATTTTGATCCTATAGTATTATTAACCTCAATAACCACAATTTCCACTCATTCACAGTCTATTCTGAACACCTCACACCTCATAATACAATTTTTAGTCCTAAAATTTGCACCGAGGTCGTTGGATGACTAAGCAAAGCTACCCAAGAGGGCGGCACAAACACCTGGCCCATCTAGGAGTGGCACTGCAGTGTCAGACAGGAAGGCACTTAAAAAATTGGCCCCAAATAGCACATGGGGGGTCATTCTGAGTTGTTCGCTCATTGCCGATTTTCGCTATACTGCGATTAGCCGCTAACTGCGCATGCGCATGGTATGCAGAGCGCATGCACTTAGTTATTTTACTAAAACTTAGCTGTTTTGCTGTAGCATCTGCGGCGCTTTTCAGTCACACTGGTGTTCGGTAAATGATTGACAGGAATGGGGCGTTTCTGGGCGGCAACTCAGCGTTTTCCCGGCGTTGGCTAAAAATCGCAGGCGTGTCAGGGAAAAACGCGGGAGTGTCTGGAGAAATGGGGGAGTGGCTGGCCGAATGCAGGGCGTGTTTGTGACATCAAACCAGGAACGAAACGGCCTGAGCTGATCACAGTGTAGGAGTTAGTCTCGAGCTGCTCAGAAACTGCTAAGAATTATTTATTCGCTATTCTGCTAATCTTTCGCTCGCAATTCTGCTATGCTAAAATACACTCCCAGAGGGCGGCGGCCTAGCGTGTGCAATGCTGCTAAAATCAGCTAGCGAGCGAACAACTCGGAATGAGGGCCTAGATGCAAAGAAAAGAGAAAAAGAGGTGCACTGTGGTCGCTGGACGGCTAAGCAAAGCGACACAAACACCTCAATATCACAGGAATTATTCGTTCTAATCAATGGTATTATTGGTCCAAATCACTGGAAGAAAATGACAAAATCACTGGAATTATTCGTTCTAATCAATGGTATTATTGGTCCAAATCACTGGAAGAAAATGACAAAATCACTGGAATTATTCGTAAACATTTGTAGAAAGTCGCTGCTTTCTGATTACAGAAATGCTCAGATATTCCTGCGAATCCACAATCCCTTCTCAGAGGAAAAAGAAATTGAGAAACTGTTTTTTGAGAACGTTTGTTCTCTTAACCTTACAAAGGAACAAACCACTTTCCAAGAAGACTGACGTTTTTGGGATTATGGAGACATAATGTTTTTGAATATAAATCCTAAAGCAGGTAGTGTATTTGAGCAAAAGAGTGCAAGAGACCAGCCATGCAGATTCTGAAATATTATGACAAAATGTTACTGTATTTCATAAGCACTCCTTCCTAACTCTGCTAAGTACTGTTTGGTATACTGTATCTGGCTTCCATGAGGTAGTTGTCCATTATTTCAGCTTCCATTGACCTTTTTGAAAGCGGTAGAAGTTATCGATTCTTTTTTTTTTTTCCCTATTTTTAATTTTCTCCTGCATAGCCCAGTAAAATGTTGCAATGTTAAGTATTGACTTGTGCCTTCTGGGGGTCCACTTCTTCACCAAACCCAGCCAAATCTCATCCTAACCCTCTGTTCCACGTTCTCTATTTACCCAGTGTCGGACTGGGGCATGCAGGGCCCACCGGGGGGAATGCAGTGGTAGGGGCCCATGTAAGGGGTGTGTCCAGTCTGCAGAGGGGGTGTGGCAAGTCACCTCATTAGTTTGACTAACCATTAGAGAGTGCAACGTCTGGGCCCCTTCATAAATATATACAGTAAATTCAGCTGCTGCATGCACAATAATGTACCAGATTAGTAACAGATTTATAACAGTAATGCACTGTAGAAAATACACCATAATCCAGTATAAGGTAACATAAGGTAACATATGTATAATGTATAATTCAAGTGCACAGTCTGGAACCTGATCCTTAGAGCAGGAGATGGGCCCCCAGGTAGTGGGGCCCACCGGTGGTTTCACCTGTACCCCTGTGGGCCAGTCCAAGCCTGTATGTACCCCATCTGTGTCACCCATGTCTGTCTACCCCTCCCCTTTAGATTGTAAGGCCTCACGAGCAGGGCCCTCTTCCCTCATGTGCTTATCCTTTGTCTTACTTTAATAATCTTCAACTGTACCACATCCAGCAGTCTTCTGCCACTTGATACTTATTCCAGTGTCATCTGCTGATGTAACTATGTATATTTACCATGTACTTGTCCTATACTGTCATCAACTGTAAGTTGCTGTTTTCCTGTTTGATTATTTATGTACTCTGTAATTGGGCGCTGCGGAACCCTTGTGGCACCATATAAATAAAGGATAATAATAATAATAATAATAATAATAATATTATAGAGTGTTTAATCCCCAGGTGTATCTCACACATCACACAGTACAGTATTTAGGGTGTATAATCCCCAGGTGTATCTCACACATCACACAGTACAGTATATAGGGTGTATAATCTCAAGGTGTATCTCACACATCGCTCAGTACAGATTACAGGATGTATAAAATCACCAGGTGTATAACACACATCGCACAGTACAGTATACATACTGGTCACAACAATGCAGCAGATATTGAGCACTGATCAGGATACTAGAAGTGACACAGAGCTGCAAGATACAGCAATGGCCTACTGTACTATACTATATGTATACTGCTGGTCACCAAAATGCTGCACTGTCCTACTATATACTGCTCACAATAATGCAGCACAGAGATAGTATACTTGACACAGAGCTGCAAGATACAGCAATGGCCTACTGTACTATATATGTATACTGCTGGTCACCAAAATGCTGCACTGTCCTACTATATACTGCTCACAATAATGCAGCACAGAGATAGTATACTTGACACAGAACTGCAAGATACAGCAATGGCCTACTGTATTGTACTATATATGTATACTGCTGGTCACCAAAATGCTGCACTGTCCTACTATATATATACTGCTCACAATAATGCAGCACAGAGATAGTATACTTGACGCAGAGCTGCAAGATACAGCAATGGCCTACTGTACTGTACTATATATGTATACTGCTGGTCACCAAAATGCTGCACTGTCCTACTAAATATATACTGCTCACAATAATGCAGCACAGATATAGTATACTTGACACAGAGCTGAGCACAGATATTTGCAGCACACTGAGCACAGATATGTTGCGTTTTCAGGCAGAGAACGTAGATATTTTCAGCACACTGAGCACAGATATTTGCAGCACACTGAGCACAGATATTTGCAGCATACTGAGCACAGATTACGGAGCTTTTCAGGGAGAGAATGCAGCCACGTCCTCTCTGTTCAATCTCCAATGCACGAGTGAAAATGGCAGCGACGCGCGGCTCTTTATATAGAATACAAATCTCGTGAGAATCCGACAGCGGGTTGATGATATTCGGGCGCGTTCGGGTTAACCGAGCAAGGCTGGAAGATCCGAGGCTGCCTCGAAACCGTGTAAAATAGGTGAAGTTCGGGGGGGTTTGGATCTCGGAGAACCGAACCCGCTCATCTCTATTTGAAATAAAGCAATCTTTTTACGGCATGTGGTGGCACTGCTGCCAAAAGTCAGGCTCTATCCTTGTGGTGCCCATGCAAAGTTAGTCATTTATAACTGAAAGAATAAGGTGGGTGAGTCTATTGCAATATCTGCAGGAACTTAACAATTCAGTTCCTGTTAAGCAAAATGCTGTATAATGGTGAATGGCTTGAATTATCTGCCGTTAGCAGCATGTATTACTAAAGCCCAATACACACTGGGTGAGAACACAGGATGATATGAATGATAACGATCCTTTTTGCAAGATCTATCGTTCATATCGTCCAGTGTCTATGGATGAACGATGAACAATGCACACATCCGCGGTTCATTCTCGTTCATCCATAATCTACCTGACATGCAGCTCAATCTTAACTATATTGTTAAGCTGCATGTTCGGGAGTGCGGGGGATGATGTGACTGAATGATATCGGTCATAAATATTGTTCAGTGTGTATGCACTGGCGATATCCCCTAATTAGCAGTCAGCAATATAGTGCTGATGGCTAACTAGGGAGGTCACCCAATGTGTACCCGGCTTTAGAGCCAAGACCATAAGAAGCACACACTTGATTTGCAGCTACAAAGTCACTGTTGCAGGCATAGTACATACGATAGCAGAATGGTCCTTGCATCAGAGCAGCATAAGGTGGTACTGTATGCAGACTGTAATCAGTATAAAGGACATCTAGACTTTATATCCATCACTGAGTATTTTACAGGAAAACCTCACACTGTGTCAGCACAAAATTATTTAACCAGGTATGTGTTATAGCTGTGTGCAGCAAATGTATAGCATAGCATCAATGCCACAGGACCGAGAAGTCTATGATGAGTTTAAAGGGGGTAATGATGTGCAATGGTTCTAACTAGAGATGAGCGGGTTCGGTTTCTCTGAAACCGAACCCGCACGAACTTCATGTTTTTTTTCACGGGTCCGAGCAGACTCGGATCCTCCCGCCTTGCTCGGTTAACCCGAGCGCGCCCGAACGTCATCATGACGCTGTCGGATTCTCGCGAGACTCGGATTCTATATAAGGAGCCGCGCGTCGCCGCCATTTTCACACGTGCATTGAGATTGATAGGGAGAGGACGTGGCTGGCGTCCTCTCCATTAGAAATTAGATTAGAAGAGAGAGAGAGATTGTGCAGAGTCAGACAGAGTTTACCACAGTGACCAGTGCAGTTGTTGTTAGTTAACTTTTATTTATTTTAATATAATATATCCGTTCTCTGCTATATCCGTTCTCTGCCTGAAAAAAAACGATACACAGCAGCAGCCAGTCACACAGTGTGACTCAGTCTGTGTGCACTCAGCTCAGCCCAGTGTGCTGCACATCAATGTATAAAAGGCAAAGCTTATAATAATTGTGGGGGAGACTGGGGAGCACTGCAGGTTGTTATAGCAGGAGCCCCCAGGAGTACATAATATTATATTAATTTAAAATTAAACAGTGCACACTTTTGCTGCAGGAGTGCCACTGCCAGTGTGACTAGTGGTGACCAGTGCCTGACCACCAGTATAGTAGTATATTGTTGTATGTATTGTATACTATCTCTTTATCAACCAGTCTATATTAGCAGCAGACACAGTACAGTGCGGTAGTTCACGGCTGTGGCTACCTCTGTGTCGGCAGTCGGAACTCGGCAGGCAGTCCGTCCATCCATAATTGTATTACAATATATACCACCTAACCGTGGTATTTTTTTTTCTTTCTTTATACCGTCGTCATAGTGTCATACTAGTTGTTACGAGTATACTACTATCTCTTTATCAACCAGTGTACAGTGCGGTAGTTCACGGCTGTGGCTACCTCTGTGTCGGCAGTCGGCAGGCAGTCCGTCCATCCATAATTGTATTATTATTATAATATATACCACCTAACCGTGGTTTTTTTTTCATTCTTTATACCGTCGTCATAGTGTCATACTAGTTGTTACGAGTATACTACTATCTCTTTATCAACCAGTGTACAGTGCGGTAGTTCACGGCTGTGGCTACCTCTGTGTCGGCAGTCGGCAGGCAGTCCGTCCATCCATAATTGTATTATTATTATAATATATACCACCTAACCGTGGTTTTTTTTTCATTCTTTATACCGTCGTCATAGTGTCATACTAGTTGTTACGAGTATACTACTATCTCTTTATCAACCAGTGTACAGTGCGGTAGTTCACGGCTGTGGCTACCTCTGTGTCGGCAGTCGGCAGGCAGTCCGTCCATCCATAATTGTATTATTATTATAATATATACCACCTAACCGTGGTTTTTTTTTCATTCTTTATACCGTCGTCATAGTGTCATACTAGTTGTTACGAGTATACTACTATCTCTTTATCAACCAGTGTACAGTGCGGTAGTTCACGGCTGTGGCTACCTCTGTGTCGGCAGTCGGCAGGCAGTCCGTCCATCCATAATTGTATTATTATTATAATATATACCACCTAACCGTGGTTTTTTTTTCATTCTTTATACCGTCGTCATAGAGTCATACTAGTTGTTACGAGTATACTACTATCTCTTTATCAACCAGTGTACAGTGCGGTAGTTCACGGCTGTGGCTACCTCTGTGTCGGAACTCGGCAGGCAGTCCGTCCATCCATAATTGTATTATAATATATACCACCTAACCGTGTTTTTTTTTCGTTCTTTATACCGTCGTCATACTAGTTGTTACGAGTATACTACTATCTCTTTATCAACCAGTGTACAGTGCGGTAGTTCACGGCTGTGGCTACCTCTGTGTCGGAACTCGGCAGGCAGTCCGTCCATCCATAATTGTATTATTATAATATATACCACCTAACCGTGGTTTTTTTTTCGTTCTTTATACCGTCGTCATACTAGTTGTTACGAGTATACTACTATCTCTTTATCAACCAGTGTACAGTGCGGTAGTTCACGGCTGTGGCTACCTCTGTGTCGGCACTCGGCAGCCCGTCCATAATTGTATATACCAGTGACCTAACCGTGGTTTTTTTTTCTTTCTTTATACATACATACTAGTTACGAGTATACTATCTCTTTATCAACCAGTCTATATATTAGCAGCAGACACAGTACAGTGCGGTAGTTCACGGCTGTGGCTACCTCTGTGTCGGCACTCGGCAGCCCGTCCATAATTGTATATACCACCTAACCGTGGTTTTTTTTTCTTTCTTTATACATACATACTGCAGTGCCACTCCTAGATGGGCCCGGTGTTTGTGTCGGCCACTAGGGTCGCTAATCTTACTCACACAGTCAGCTACCTCATTGCGCCTCTTTTTTTCTTTGCGTCATGTGCTGTTTGGGGAGGGTTTTTTGGAAGGGCCATCCTGCGTGACACTGCAGTGCCACTCCTAGATGGGCCCGGTGTTTGTGTCGGCCACTAGGGTCGCTAATCTTACTCACACAGCTACCTCATTGCGCCTCTTTTTTTCTTTGCGTCATGTGCTGTTTGGGGAGGGTTTTTTGGAAGGGACATCCTGCGTGACACTGCAGTGCCACTCCTAGATGGGCCCGGTGTTTGTGTCGGCCACTAGGGTCGCTTATCTTACTCACACAGCGACCTCGGTGCAAATTTTAGGACTAAAAATAATATTGTGAGGTGTGAGGTATTCAGAATAGACTGAAAATGAGTGTAAATTATGGTTTTTGAGGTTAATAATACTTTGGGATCAAAATGACCCCCAAATTCTATGATTTAAGCTGTTTTTTAGTGTTTTTGGAAAAAAACACCCGAATCCAAAACACACCCGAATCCGACAAAAATAATTCGGTGAGGTTTTGCCAAAACGCGTTCGAACCCAAAACACGGCCGCGGAACCGAACCCAAAACCAAAACACAAAACCCGAAAAATTTCAGGCGCTCATCTCTAGTTCTAACAGACCTTTTCACTGGCAGCCTCCTTATAGCTCCGTAGATAAATGCCCAGGGTCGGACTGGCCCACAGGGGTACAGGGAAAACCCCCAGTGGGCCCTACTGCCTGCTCCCCTCACTCCACCCCTTCCTCCAGGGAAGAGGTTCCAGACTGTGCACTTGAATTGTACATTATGCATATGTTCCATTATAATGCACAGGACTATGGTGTATTTTCTATCATGCATTGCTATTATTAATCTGCTACATTATCATGCATGCACTAGCAAAATTGACTATATATATATATATATATATATATATATTAAAAAAAAAATATATATATATATATATATATATATATATATATTGTGACAAGAACACTGGAATAGTGTTTGAGGGCAGGTATGTTTGTCCCAGGTTCTTGTCTTTCATGTATTAGAAAAATTAAAACTCCTAGGAAAATGTTTTGTTTTGTCAGAACCTTTTCAGTTTATTGTAAAAAGCTGGATAAGGGCCCTGAAAGAGAGATAGGGCAAGTACCAGACATTGGGCCCAGTTTGGGTCTTTGGCCTCACAGAAGGCTAATCAGGGCTTCCAGCTGTGCAAGAGCCTTTTAGGGCTGCTAGCCTGATTAGTGTGTGCAGATTGCCTGGGGAGAGACTGCAGAATCTCTGTGAGAGGAGCTTCCTTATACAAGTGAGCTATACAGAGTTCTCCAGTAAACACTCTATAGCTCACTTGTATAAGGAAGCTTCTCTCACAGAGATTCTGCAGTCTCTCCCCAGGCAGACTGGAACTTGCCCTATCTCTCTTTCAGGGCCCTTATCCAGCTTTTCCAATAAACTGAAAAGGTTCTGAAAAAAACAAAACATTTTCCTAGAAGTTTTCATTTTTCTAATACATGTAAGACAAGAACCTGGGACAAACATACCTGCCCTCAAACACTATTCCAGTGTTCTTGTCACAATATATATATATATATATATATATATATATACACTGCTCAAAAAAATAAAGGAAACACTAAAATAATACATCCTAGATCTGAATGAATGAAATATTCTTATTAAATACTTTGTTCTTTACATAGCTGAATGTGCTGACAACAAAATCGCACAAAAATTATCAATGGAAATCAAATTTATTAACCCATGGAGGTCTGGATTTGGAGTCACACTCAAAATTAAAGTGGAAAAACACACTACAGGCTGATCCAACTTTGATGTAATGTCCTTAAAACAAGTCAAAATGAGGCTAAGTAGTGTGTGTGGCCTCCACATACCTATATGACTTCCCTACAATGCCTGGGCATGCTCCTGATGAGGTGGCGGAGGGTCTCCTGAGGGATCTCCACCCAGACCTGGACTAAAGCATCTGCCAACTACTGGACAGTCTGTGGTGCAACGTGGCGTTGGTGGATGGAGCGAGACATGATGTCCCAGATGTGCTCAATTGGATTCAGGTCTGGGGAACGGGCGGGCCAGTCCATAGCATCAATGCCTTCGTCTTGCAGGAACTGCTGACACACACCAGCCACATGAGGTCTAGCATTGTCTTACATTAGGAGGAACCCAGGGCCTACCGCACCAGCATATGGTCTCACAAGGGGTCTGAGGATCTCATCTCGGTACCTAATGGCAGTCAGGCTACCTCTGGTGAGCACATGGAGGGCTGTGCGGCCCCCCAAAGAAATGCCACCACACACCATTACTGACCCACTGCCAAACCGGTCATGCTGGAGGATGTTGCAGGCAGCAGAACGTTCTCCTTGGCGTCTCCAGACTCTGTCACGTCTGTCACATGTGCTCAGTGAGAACCTGCTTTCATCTGTGAAGAGCACAGGGCGCCAGTGGCGAATTTGCCAATCTTGGTGTTCTCTGGCAAATGCCAAACGTCCTGCACGGTGTTGGGCTGTAAGCACAACCCCCACCTGTGGACGTCGGACCCTCATACCACCCTCATGGAGTCTGTTTCTGATCATTTGAGTAGACACATTCACATTTGTGGCTTGCTGGAGGTCATTTTGCAGGGCTCTGGCAGTGCTCCTCCTGTTCCTCCTTGCACAAAGGCGGAGATAGCGGTCCTGCTGCTGGGTTGTTGCCCTTCTACGGCCTCCTCCACGTCTCCTGATGTACTGGCCTGTCTCCTGGTAGCGCCTCCATGCTCTGGACACTACGCTGACAGACACAGCAAACCTTCTTGCCACTGCTCACATTGATGTGCCATCCTGGATGAGCTGCACTACCTGAGCCACTTGTGTGGGTTGTAGACTCCGTCTCATGCTACCACTAGAGTGAAAGCACCGCCAGCTTTCAAAAGTGACCAAAACATCAGCCAGAAAGCATAGGAGCTGAGAAGTGGTCTGTGGTCACCACCTGCAGAACAACTCCTATATTGGAAGTGTCTTGCTAATTGCCTATAATTTCCACCTATTGTCTATTCCATTTGCACAACAGTATGTGAAATTGATTGTCAATCAGTGTTGCTTCCTATGTGGACAGTTTGATTTCACAGAAGTGTGATTGACTTGGAGTAACATTGTGTTGTTTAAGTGTTCCCTTTATTTTTTTGAGCAGTGTGTGTATATATATATATATATATATATATATCTATCTATCAAGGGCCTCAGCCCATGCATTCTCTAATGGTTAGGTGAACCAATGTGGTGGCTGGCCACACCCCTATGCATTGGCCCCTGCCACTGTATTCCCCCTGTAGGCCCTTCATGCCCCAGTCCAAAAACGCCTCAGCTGCGCTGGTCTTAGCTGTTGCTGTTGGATGGAGTCTTTCATGCTGTCACATACCCTGAGGTCAACATGCCTTAGGTCGACACTGACAAAAGTTCAACATTCCTTAAGTCGACACTGACAAAAGGTTGACACCGACAAAAGGCGACACATGAAAAGGTCTACATGGAAAATGGCCGACAAACCATTTTTTCTGTGTATGTATCATTTTCACTGTCAGAGCACAGGGAACCCCAATAAGTGTACCACGCCCCCTTGCACTCAGCAGGGGTTACTATTCCCACGTGGATGGTAAAGTATGTAAAAAATGCAAAAAAACCTTAAAAGGGTGTCAGGGCGCATTGACTATATGTGTGTCATGTCGGCCATTTGAACCTGTCAATCTTTTGTCAGTTGACCTAATGCATGTTGACCTTTTGTCAGTGTTGAACTAATGCCTGTCGACCATATAGGGTCAACCTAATGTCAGTCAACCTAGACATTGCCTGTCTATACATTGGAACCCAAAACAGTTAATCTCTACAGTACTTTGAGAGTCCATGAAATAAGGCAGCAGAATAATTAAAGTACCATGAATGTTTTCTATAGCAAAACAACAGACATACATAAGCATTTCTGTACATAGCCAAAACACCTTTACAGACCGCCCTATATTTTAGAGGGATACCTTGATCTGGGTATCCCTCTACTCTGCGCTACTGCTACTGGCCCACCAGATGTAAGCATAGCCTTACCTTTTTGCCAGCCAGTCGTGAGCAAGGTCACGCCTAGTTACATATGTGCACTGCACTGGAAGTCTGGACAAAAATGATAAAACAATAAATGAAAAATAAATGTTTAAAATTTAAATGGAAAAAAAAATATTTTTTTATTTAATTAAATAAAGATGATTACCCTTATTCCATGCTGCTGTATGGCATAGTATGGTGACAGGGGCATTACTGTGGGGGCATAATATGGGTGACAGGGGCATAACTGTGGGGGCATAATATGGTGCCAGGGGAATTACTGTGGGGACTTAATATGGTGTCAGGGGAATTATTCGGTGGCTTATTATGGTGCAAGCAGGGCCGAAACTAGGGGGGGGCTAGGGGGGCAGGCGACCTGGGCGCCGGATTGGAGGGGGCTCCGAGACCCCCTAACACCCGCCGCGGCACTTTTATAACGTTGAAACCCCCTTCTCCCGAGTGCCCAGCTCGGGGGGCGGGGTTTCGCGGAATGACGCGATTGCGTCGTGACGTCATGGCGCAAACGCGTCATTCCACGAAACCCCGCCGGAGGAGGGAGAAGGGGGAGCCGCGCAGACCGGACGAGGAGGGAGAGGCGGCTGAAGAGCGGCGAGAACCGCTTCAAATGTAAGTCAGCCCCTCTCCCTTCCTCTCTCTCTCTCTCCCTCCACCACCGTCCTGCCGCAATGTGTAAAATGGGGACCTGTGCCTGCCGCAATGTGTAAAATGGGGACCTGTGCCTGCCTCAATGTGTAAAATGGGGACACTTTTTCCTGCCACAATGTGTAAAATGGGGACACTTGCCAGCGTACTGTGTAAAATGGGGACCTGTGCCTGCCTCAATGTGTAAAATGGGGACACTTTTTCCTGCCACAATGTGTAAAATGGGGACACTTGCCAGCGTACTGTGTAAAATGGGGACCTGTGCCTGCCGCAATGTGTAAAATGGGGACCTGTGCCTGCCGCAATGTGTAAAATGGGGACACTTGCCAGCATACTGTGTAAAATGGGGACCTGTGCCTGCCGCAATGTGTAAAATGGGGACACTTGCCAGCGTACTGTGTAAAATGGGGACCTGTGCCTGCCGCAATGTGTAAAATGGGGACACTTTTTCCTGCCGCAATGTGTAAAATGGGGACCTGTGCCTGCCGCAATGTGTAAAATGGGGACACTTTTTCCTGCCGCAATGTGTAAAATGGGGACCTTTGCCTGCCGCAATGTGTAAAATGGGGACACTTTTTCCTGCCGCAATGTGTAAAATGGTGACACTTTTTCCTGCCGCAATGTGTAAAATGGGGACACTTTCCTGCCGCAATGTGTAAAATGGGGACACTTGCCAGCGTACTGTGTAAAATGGGGACACGTGCCTGCCGCAATGTGTCAAATGGGGACACTTTTTCCTGCCGCAATGTGTAAAATGGGGACACTTGACAGCGTACTGTGTAAAATGGGGACACGTGCCTGCCGCAATGTGTAAAATGGGGACACTTTTTCCTGCCGCAATGTGTAAAATGGGGACACCTGTCTGCCGCAATGTGTAAAATGGGGTCACCTGTCTGCCGCAATGTGTAAAATGGGGACACTTTTTCCTGCCGCAATGTGTAAAATGGGGACACCTGTCTGCCGCAATGTGTAAAATGGGGTCACCTGTCTGCCGCAATGTGTAAAATGGGGAATGGGGACACTTGCCTGTCGTACTGTGTAAAATGGGGACACTTTTTCCTGGATATGAAATTCATGTTAGAAAAGGCAATTTTTCAGGTAAAAAAGTTCTGAAAGAGATATATATATATATATATATAATATTTTTATTCATGTATTTATTTATTTTAATTTTTATTATTATTATTATTTTTATTTATATCTTGTAAAATATTTTTTTTTTTTTTTTTGCTGGGGGGGGGGGAGGTGTCAAATGACTACCTTGCCCCGGGTGACAAAAATCCTAGTTTCGGCCCTGGTGCAAGGGGCAGTACTTTGTGGGGCATAATACAGTGTTGCTCAGAGTATGTGCGCAGGAATTTTTATATAGCTATATATATATATATATATATATATATATATATATATGTATATATAATATATATGGCTTTTAAAGGAACACTAGTCACCTTGCATTGGCTTAGATTGCTAAGGAACAGCTGAGACAGGTTCAGGATAATTGAGTCCATACAGGGGTGCATGACAAAGTTAGTAGCCACCGTTAATAAGAGTTAACCATAGATTAACCCCTTCTTATACACAAATAGAAAACCACAGCACTCACCACCCCAGAAGCGGGCTACAGAAATGTACTTACCACTCATAGGATGCGGTGCACGTAACACAGCACTCGCCACCCCAGAAGCGGGGTACACAGCTGCACTTACCACTCACAGGGTAATATATATATAATTTATTTATCTGGGGGGGTGTACCTATTTTGTCGGTCACAAGCCCCACAATTTGTGATGGCAGGCCGACGCCCACTGTGAAATATTCTATTTGCGTGGGCATTCCTCCGCCACAGCTGATTGAGGCACTACCAGGTCCCTCATATAATCCTGTGCTGCGATCACTAGTACCCTGCTCCCATCCTCTCAGTGCTATTGGCAATATAGATTGTAACTTGCAAGTAGTGGTAAATAGGGGGGAATACAGGAAGCCTGAAAAAAAATTTTTATTAATACAGGATTTAGGGATCTTCTCCTTTTGATAAACATGACTCCTTGATCCCAAGGAAGGGTTGAATATACAAGAGCTAATGGTTCATCTCCTTCAATTTTTTCCATGTAAAACAAGTAAGATAAAAAGTGGTGTTTGAAGGAATCTATGATCTGCCAGCTTTACTTGTTCTAGGAGGTAACATATCAGGTAACATATCAAAGGGATATGTTTAACTGGCAAATTAAATTCCCTGATGTGATGTCAGGTGTAAGACAGCTGAATCATGCACATGGTCAGTGTGTCAACTGTGCAGCAAGATGTATCTTTACATCACATACTGCATACCTCTCAACTGTCTGGATTTTCATGGGACAATCCTATTTTTTGGGGACTGCTCCGCTATCCCACCCGTGGACCGCAGTGTCCCGTGGTGGGGGGTAGAGCAGTTGGGAGGCTCCCATCTGCCTAGCTGAGCAGCGGTGAATATTCAAAGGAGTCACAGTGACAGAAAAGTGGGTTCGGCTCGCGATCGTGGCCCTCCTGCGAAGCCGCACCCGCTCTTTTATAGGCCATGCACCCTTTGCCGCACCAGAGAGTCACTCCTTAACATTTCCCGATGATGGGAGGCATGATACTGTACTGTACATGCACTTATGGCCATCTCTTCATCAGATCCTAACTGGTAACTACAAGGATATGTGCTATTTCACGGATTAAACAAGAAACAGAAAATCACATTCATTAACATTCAACATTAGTTCAAGAAGAGAAGTAAATACATTTATTCTATCTAAAAGTGGTTGGATTGCTGTCTTTTGATGGATCAACACAAAAGGGGTTGTCAGGGAGAATATACCATGGATTGATCTTCATAGTTATATTTACATTTGGCAAGCCTTGTATAGATACTGTATAGTAATAACATTCAAACAGTTCTAGTGAAAGAATATTTAACTGAACAGTAGAGCACACATGACTATTTATTTTTGCTGTAGCTCATCTTGATAGTATTTCACAAATTCATAAGCAGATGCTATTTTTTAACGTTGGAGGTGGTGTAACACATTCAGATATTTGACAAGCCATCAAGGAAATCCAGACCAATGGAAGAATAATTTAAAATCAAATATAGTGCAGAATAACATTGATCTTGTTCTTGTGCCAGCTCCCTCACTTTCTTTTAATCTTCACCCATCACTCATGGCAGGTTATTGTGTTTCATGCATACCTTTCCAAATAGACTTGTAGAAATGTCTCAATGGACATCATTTCAACCTACTGGCAAATTACCTTGTGGGCTAAACTTCTGTCATTCAAGAGATTTTGCTCTAGTCTTCATTTTTTTTTTTAAATGGAAAATGTAAAGTACTTTTAAAATCATAGTTTGTGTATGACTTATCATATAAAAACTAGATATGAGCTGGTTCGGTTTCTCACAGAACCGAACCCCCCCAAACTTTGCCTTCCGAGTCCGGATCCGAGCCTGGCTCGGGTTTTCCCGCCTGACTCGGTAACCTGAACGCTGCAAAACGTCATCATCCCGCTATCGGATTCTCGCAGGATTTGGATTCCATATAAGGAGCCGCGCGTCGTGGCCATTTTCACTCCAGTCTCGGAGAGTGTATAGAGAGGACGTGTCCTCAGTGTTCAGTGTCTGTGTGTTGGGGCGGGAAAGTGGGGTGGCAAGTGTTGTCCAGTCCAGTGTAGTCCCTCAGTGTATTGTGCTGCATCAGTCCAGGCAGTCACAGTGTTAGTGTTCTCTGCTGCCATATATCCAGTGTAGCTGTATAAAGTGGTGCTGTGTTGTGCAGACCAGTCCAGTGTAGTCAGTGTATTGTGCTGCATCAGTCCAGCCAGTCACAGTGTTGGTGTTCTCTGCAGCATATATCCAGTGTAGCTGTATAAAGTGGTACTGTGTTGTGCAGACCAGGGGTAGTGTCCTGTGTCATCAGTAATTCCAGTCATGATATACGCTGCTGCTATATGTCCACTGCTGCAGTATAACAATTATAACAACAATGTGTTGTGCTGCATCAGACCAGTGGTAGTGTCCTGTGTCATCAGTAATTCCAGTGATGATATACGCTGCTGCTATATGTCCATTGCTGCAGTATAACAATTATAACAACAAAGTGTTGTGCTGCATCAGACCAGTGGTAGTGTCCTGTGTCATCAGTAATTCCAGTGATGATATACGCTGCTGCTATATGTCCACTGCTGCAGTATAATAATTATAACAACAACATGTCGTGCTGCATCAGACCAGTGATAGTGTCCGGTGTCATCAGTAATTCCAGTCATTCCTGTGACGCATATTGTCTCATATAACTCCCAAAAAATAATGGAGAACAAAAATTTTGAGGGAGAAAATAGGGAAAGATCAAGAAGAACCACTTCCTCCTAGTGCTGAAGCTGCTGCCACTAGCCATGACATAGACGATGAAATGCTATCAACGTCGTCTGCCAAGGCCGATGCGCAATGTGATTGTAGAGGGCATGTAAAATCCAAAAAGCCAGTAAAAAGAACCAGAAAATGAAATTTTAATCGTCTGAGGAGAAACGTAAACTTGCCAATATGCCATTTTCGACATGGAGTGGCAAGGAACAGCTGAGGCCCTGGCCTATGTTACATAGAAACATAGAAACATAGAATTTGACGGCAGATAAGAACCACTTGGCCCATCTAGTCTGCCCCTTTTTTATTTTATCCTTTAGGCAATCTCAACCCTTTTTTAACCTTAATTCTTTGTAAGGATATTCATATGCCTGTCCCAAGCATGTTTAAATTGCCCTACAGTCTTAGCCTCTACCACCTCTGATGGGAGGCTATTCCACTTATCCACTACCCTTTCTGTGAAGTAATTTTTCCTTAAATTTCCCCTGAACCTCCCCCCCTCCAGTCTCAATGTATGCCCTCGAGTATGTTTCCCTCCTGAACTTTGTTAAGACTCTTGATATATTTGAAAATTTCTATCATGTCCCCCCTTTCCCTTCTCTCCTCCAAACTATACATGTTAAGATCTTTTAGCCTTTCCGGGTAAGTTTTGTGATGTAGGCCATGCACCATTTTAGTTGCCCTTCTTTGTACACTCTCTAATGTATTTATATCCTTCTGGAGATAGGGTCTCCAGAACTGGACACAGTATTCCAGATGGGGCCGTACCAATTACCTATACAGTGGCATTATCACTTCTTTTTTCCTGCTACTGATTCCTCTCCCTATGCAACCAAGCATCTGACTTGCCTTTCTCATTGCTTTGTTGCATTGCTTTCCTGCCTTCAAGTCACTTGAAATAGTGACTCCTAAATCTCTTTCCTCCTCAGTAGTTTCCATTATAGTACCCTTGATACTATACTTAGCCTTTGGGTTTTTGAGACCCAAGTGCATGATTTTGCATTTTTTAGCATTAAACTGTAGTTGCCACGTTCTTGACCATTTCTCAAGCCTACCTAGGTCATTAATCATTTGTTTGACCCCTCCCGGTGTGTCTACCCTGTTGCATATCTTTGTATCATCTGCAAAAAGGCATATCTTCCCTTCAATACCATCTGCAATGTCACCAACAAAGATATTAAAGAAAACTGGACCAAGTACAGATCCCTGGGGTACTCCACTGGTAACATTTCCCTCCATAGATTGCACTCCATTAACTACGACTGTCTGTTCATGGCTAGTGGTTCAACTTCACATGATGATGGAAGCCCTCATCCTCCCGCTAGAAAAATTAAAAGAGTTAAGCTGGAAAGAGCACAGAAAAGAACTGTGCGCTCTGAGATGGTATCACAAATCCCCAAGGAGAGTCCAAGTGTGTCGGCGGTTGCGATGCCTGACCTTCCCAACAATGGACGGGAAGGAGTGGCTCCTTCCACCATTTGCACGCCCCCTGCAAGTGCTGGAAGGAGCACCCACAGTCCAGTTCCTGATATTCAAATTGAAGATGTCACTGTTGAAGTACACCAGGATTAGGATATGGGTGTTGCTGGCGCTGAGGAGGAAGTTGACGATGAGGATTCTGATGGTGATGTGGTTTGTTTAAGTCAGGCACCGGGGGAGACACCTGTTGTCCTAGGGACGAAGAAGCTCATTGTGATGCCTGGGCAAACTACCAAAAAAGCCACCTCTTTGGTGTGGAATTATTTCTCCACAAATCCGGACAACGGGTGTCAAGCCATCTGTTGCCTCTGTCAATCTGTAATAAGTAGGGGTAAGGATGTTAACCACCTAGGAACATCCTCCCTTATACGTCACCTGCTGCGCATTCATCAGAAGTCAGTGTCAAGTTGTGAAATTTTGGGTAAGAGCGCAAGCAGTCCACTGACACCTAAACCCCTTCTTCCTCCTGTACCCAAGCTCCTGCAAGCCACACCACCAACTCCCTCAACGTCAACTTCCTCCTCAGTCAGGAACGTCCATAGTCCTGCAGGCCATGTCACTGTCAAGACTGAGGAGTCCTCTCCTAACCGGGATTCCTCCGTAGGATCCTTGAGTGTTACGCCTGCTGTTGCTGCCGCTGCTGTTGTTGCTGCTGGGAGTCAATCGTCATCCCAGAGGGAAAGTCGGAAGACCACTTGTACTACTTCCAGTAAGCAATTGACTGTCCAACAGTCCTTTGTGAGGAAGATTAAATATGACAGCAGTCATCCTTTTGCAAAGCGGATAACTGAGGCCTTGACAGCTATTTTGGTGTTAGAGGTGCGTCCGGTATCACCATTAGTTCAGTGGCACTTAGAGATTTGATGGAGATAGTGTCCCCCCGGTATCAAATCCCATCTAGGTTCCACTTCTCTAGACAGGCGATACCAATGTACACAGACGTCAGAAAGAGTCACCAGTGTCCTACAAAATTCGGTTGTATCCAGTGTCCACTTAACCACGGACATGTGGACAAGTGGAATAGGGCAGATTAAGGACTAAATGACTGTAACAGCCCACTGGGTAGATGTATCCTCCCGCAGCGGCACCAGTAGCAGCATCTTGCAAACGCCAACTCGTTCCTAGGCAGGCTAAGCTATGTATCACCGCTTTCCATAAGAGGCACACAGCTGACAACCTCTTACGGAAATTGAGGAACATCATCGCAGAATGGCTTATCCCAATTGGACTCTCCTGGGGATTTGTGATATCGGACAACGCCACCAATATTGTGCGTGCATTACATCTGGCAAATTCCAGCATGTCCCATGTTTTACACATACAATGAATTTAGTGGTGCAGAATTTTTTGAAAAACTAGAGGGGTGTGCAGGAGATGCTACTGGTGGCCCGAAAAATTGCAGGCCACTTTCGGCATTCTGCCACTGCGTGCCGAAGACTGGAGTGCCAGCAAACACTCCTGAACCTGCACTGCCATCAACTGAAGTAAGAGGTGGTAATGAGGTGGAATTCAACACTCTATATGATTCAGAGGATGGAGGAGCTGCAAAAGGCCATTAAAGCCTATACATCCACCTATGATATAGGCAAAGGAGGGGTAATGCACCTGATTCAAGCACAGTGGAGAATGATTTCCGTCCTGTGCAAGGTTCTCCAACCCTTCGAACTTGCCACACGTGAAGTCAGTTCAGACACTGCCAGCTTGAGTCAGGTCATTCCCCTCATCAGGCTTTTGTAGAAGCAGCTGGATAAATTGAAGAAGGAGCTAAGACGGAGCAATTCCGCAAAGTATGTGGGACCTGTGGATGGAGCCCTTCATTCGCTTTGCCAGGATTCAAGGATGGTCAATCTGTTGAAATCAGAGCACTACATTTTGGCCACCGTGCTCGATCCTAGGTTTAAAGCCTACGCTGTATCTCTCTTTCCAGCAGACACAAGTGTGCAGAGGTGCAAAGTCCTGCTGGTTAGTAAATTGTCAACAGCTCCTCCTTCAATTTCTCCAGCCACTGGGGCTGCAAGGAAAAGGATAACATTTCCTTGCCCACCCGCTGGTGGTAATGCAGGGCAGTTAGGAGCGAAAACTGATATCTGGTCCGGACTAAAGGACCTGCCAACGATTACTGACATGTCTACTAGAGATGAGCGGGTTCGGTTTCTCTGAATCCGAACCCGCACGAACTTCATGTTTTTTTTCACGGGTCCGAGCGACTCGGATCTTCCCGCCTTGCTCGGTTAACCCGAGCGCGCCCGAACGTCATCATGACGCTGTCGGATTCTCGCGAGACTCGGATTCTATATAAGGAGCCGCGCGTCGCCGCCATTTTCACACGTGCATTGAGATTGATAGGGAGAGGACGTGGCTGGCGTCCTCTCCATTTAGATTAGGAGAGAGAGAGAGAGATTGACCTGAGGCTGATACTGTAGAAGAGAGTGCAGAGTTTAGTGACTGACCACAGTGACCACCAGCAGTGCAGTTGTTTTATTTAATATATCCGTTCTCTGCCTGAAAAAAACGGTACACACAGTGACTCAGTCACATACCATATCTGTGTGCACTGCTCAGCCCAGTGTGCTGCATGCCTGCATCATCTATGTATATATTATATATCTGACTGTGCTCAGCTCACACAGCTTATAATTGTGGGGGAGACTGGGGAGCACTGCAGTGCCAGTTATAGGTTATAGCAGGAGCCAGGAGTACAAGACAGTCACATACCATATCTGTGTGCACTGCTCAGCCCAGTGTGCTGCATCATCTATGTATATATTATATATCTGACTGTGCTCAGCTCACACAGCTTATAATTGTGGGGGAGACTGGGGAGCACTGCAGTGCCAGTTATAGGTTATAGCAGGAGCCAGGAGTACATATTATATTAAAATTAAACAGTGCACACTTTTGCTGCAGGAGTGCCACTGCCAGTGTGACTGACCAGTGACCTGACCACACTGACCACCAGTATAGTTAGTAGTATACTATATTGTGATTGCCTGAAAAAGTTAAACACTCGTCGTGTGACTTCACTTGTGTGGTGTTTTTTTTTTTATTCTATAAAAAACTCATTCTGCTGACAGACAGTGTCCAGCAGGTCCGTCATTATATAATATATATACCTGTCCGGCTGCAGTAGTGATATATATATATTTTTTATATCATTATTTATCATCCAGTCGCAGCAGACACAGTACGGTAGTTCACGGCTGTAGCTACCTCTGTGTCGGCACTCGGCAGTCCATCCATAATTGTATACCACCTACCCGTGGTTTTTTTTTCTTTCTTCTTTATACATACATAATACTACATCTCTTTATCAACCAGTCTATATTAGCAGCAGACACAGTACAGTACGGTAGTTCACGGCTGTGGCTACCTCTGTGTCGGCACTCGGCAGTCCGTCCATAATTGTATACCACCTAACCGTGTTTTTTTTTTCTTTCTTCTTTATACATACATACTACGACATCTCTTTATCAACCAGTCTATATTAGCAGCAGACACAGTACAGTACGGTAGTTCACGGCTGTGGCTACCTCTGTGTCGGCACTCGGCAGTCCGTCCATAATTGTATACCACCTAACCGTGGTTTTTTTTTCTTTCTTCTTCATACATACATACTACGACATCTCTTTATCAACCAGTCTATATTAGCAGCAGACACAGTACAGTACGGTAGTTCACGGCTGTGGCTACCTCTGTGTCGGCACTCGGCAGTCCGTCCATAATTGTATACCACCTAACCGTGGTTTTTTTTTCTTTCTTCTTTATACATACATACTACGACATCTCTTTATCAACCAGTCTATATTAGCAGCAGACACAGTACAGTACGGTAGTTCACGGCTGTGGCTACCTCTGTGTCGGCACTCGGCAGTCCGTCCATAATTGTATACCACCTACCCGTGGTTTTTTTTTTCTTTCTTCTTCATACATACATACTACTACATCTCTTTATCAACCAGTCTATATTAGCAGCAGACACAGTACAGTACGGTAGTTCACGGCTGTGGCTACCTCTGTGTCGGCACTCGGCAGTCCGTCCATAATTGTATACCACCTACCCGTGGTTTTTTTTTCTTTCTTCTTCATACATACATACTACGACATCTCTTTATCAACCAGTCTATATTAGCAGCAGACACAGTACAGTACGGTAGTTCACGGCTGTGGCAACCTCTGTGTCGGCACTCAGCAGTCCGTCCATAATTGTATACCACCTAACCGTGGTTTTTTTTTCTTTATTCTTCATACATACATACTACGACATCTCTTTATCAACCAGTCTATATTAGCAGCAGACACAGTACGGTAGTTCACGGCTGTAGCTACCTCTGTGTCGGCACTCGGCAGTCCGTCCATAATTGTATACTAGTATCCATCCATCTCCATTGTTTACCTGAGGTGCCTTTTAGTTGTGCCTATTAAAATATGGAGAACAAAAATGTTGAGGTTCCAAAATTAGGGAAAGATCAAGATCCACTTCCACCTCGTGCTGACACAAGTCTGCTGGGGTTGAAAGACCTGCTGGTGAGAAAATTGTCAAGTCAAGCGGAACGCGACCTGTCAACATCTCCTCCTTCACATTCTCCCGCAACTGGGGGTGCGAGGAAAAGGCTCAGAATTCCGAGCCCACCCGCTGGCGGTGATGCAGGGCAGTCTGGAGCGACTGCTGATGCTGACATCTGGTCCGGACTGAAGGACCTGACAACGATTACGGACATGTCATCTACTGTCAATGCATATGATTCTCTCACCATTGAAAGAATGGTGGAGGATTATATGAGTGACCGCATCCAAGTAGGCACGTCACACAGTCCATACTTATACTGGCAGGAAAAAGAGGCAATTTGGAGGCCATTGCACAAACTGGCTTTATTCTACCTAAGTTGCCCTCCCACAAGTGTGTACTCCGAAAGAGTGTTTAGTGCCGCCGCTCACCTTGTCAGCAATCGGCGTACGAGGTTACATCCTGAAAATGTGGAGAAGATGATGTTCATTAAAATGAATTATAATCAATTCCTCCGCGGAGACATTGACCAGCAGCAATTGCCTCCACAAAGTACACAGGGAGCTGAGATGGTGGATTCCAGTGGGGACGAATTGATAATCTGTGAGGAGGGGGATGTACACGGTGATATATCGGAGGGTGATGATGAGGTGGACATCTTGCCTCTGTAGAGCCAGTTTGTGCAAGGAGAGATTAATTGCTTCTTTTTTGGGGGGGGTCCAAACCAACCCGTCATATCAGTCACAGTCGTGTGGCAGACCCTGTCACTGAAATGATGGGTTGGTTAAAGTGTGCATGTCCTGTTTTGTTTATACAACATAAGGGTGGGTGGGAGGGCCCAAGGACAATTCCATCTTGCACCTCTTTTTTCTTTTATTTTTCTTTGCGTCATGTGCTGTTTGGGGAGGGTTTTTTGGAAGGGACATCCTGCGTGACACTGCAGTGCCACTCCTAAATGGGCCCTGTGTTTGTGTCGGCCACTAGGGTCGCTAATCTTACTCACACAGTCAGCTACCTCATTGCGCCTCTTTTTTTCTTTGCGTCATGTGCTGATTGGGGAGGGTTTTTTGGAAGGGACATCCTGCGTGACACTGCAGTGCCACTCCTAAATGGGCCCGGTGTTTGTGTCGGCCACTAGGGTCGCTAATCTTACTCACACAGTCAGCTACCTCATTGCGCCTCTTTTTTTCTTTGCGTCATGTGCTGATTGGGGAGGGTTTTTTGGAAGTGACATCCTGCGTGACACTGCAGTGCCACTCCTAAATGGGCCCGGTGTTTGTGTCGGCCACTAGGGTCGCTAATCTTACTCACACAGTCAGCTACCTCATTGCGCCTCTTTTTTTCTTTGCGTCATGTGCTGATTGGGGAGGGTTTTTTGGAAGGGACATCCTGCGTGACACTGCAGTGCCACTCCTAAATGGGCCCGGTGTTTGTGTCGGCCACTAGGGTCGCTAATCTTACTCACACAGTCAGCTACCTCATTGCGCCTCTTTTTTTCTTTGCGTCATGTGCTGATTGGGGAGGGTTTTTTGGAAGGGACATCCTGCGTGACACTGCAGTGCCACTCCTAAATGGGCCCGGTGTTTGTGTCGGCCACTAGGGTCGCTTATCTTACTCACACAGTCAGCTACCTCATTGCGCCTCTTTTTTTCTTTGCGTCATGTGCTGATTGGGGAGGGTTTTTTGGAAGGGACATCCTGCGTGACACTGCAGTGCCACTCCTAGATGGGCCAGGTGTTTGTGTCGGCCACTAGTGTCGCTTAGCTTAGTCATCCAGCGACCTTGGTGCAAATTTTAGGACTAAAAATAATATTGTGAGGTGTGAGGTATTCAGAATAGACTGAAAATGAGTGGAAATTATGGTTTTTGAGGTTAATAATAATATGGGATCAAAATGACCCCCAAATTCTGTGATTTAAGCTGTTTTTTAGGGTTTTTTGAAAAAAACACCCGAATCCAAAACACACCCGAATCCGACAAAAAAAATTCGGTGAGGTTTTGCCAAAACGCGGTCGAACCCAAAACACGGCCGCGGAACCGAACCCAAAACCAAAACACAAAACCCGAAAAATTTCAGGCGCTCATCTCTAATGTCTACTGTCACTGCATATGATTCTGTCACCATTGAAAGAATGGTGGAGGATTATATGAGTGACAGCATCCAAGTAGGTATTTCATACAGTCCGTACGTATACTGGCAGGAAAAGGAGGCAATTTGGAGGCCCTTGCACAAACTGGCTTTATTTTACCTAAGTTGCCCCCCCCCCCCCTCCAGTGTGTACTCCAAAAGAGTGTTTAGTGCAGCCGGTAACCTTGTCAGCATTCGGCGTAGGAGGTTACTTCCACTAAATGTGGAGAAGATGATGTTCATCAAAATGAATTATAAATTCCTCCGGGAAGACCTTTACCAGCAATTGCCTACAGAAAGTACACAGGGACCTGTGATGGTGGATTCCAGGGGATCCGGTCTGAAGGTCGACACTGTCTAGGTCGACAATATTTAGGCCGACCACTATAGGTCGACAGTGATGGAAGGTCGACAGGGTTTCTAGGTTGACGTGCTAGGTCTGCTGGTCAAAAGGTCGACATGAGTTTTTCAAATTTTTTTTTAACTTTTTCATACTTAACGATCCATGTGGACTACGATTGGAATGGTAATCTGTGCCGAGCGAAGCGGTAGGAGAGCGAGGCACCTTTTGCGAGCCATGCGAGGAGACACGGTGCACTAATTGGGGTTCCCGGTCACTGAATGAAGAAAACGACAAAAAAAAACCAAACCTCATGTCGATTTTTTTGATCTGTCGATCTACCACATGTCGACCTAGAAACCCTGTCAACCTTCCATCACTGTCGACCTAGTGACTGTCGACCAATAGTGGTCGACCTAAACATTGTTGACCTAGATACTGTCGATTTTATGACAAATTAATACTCTGTGAGGTGAAAGGGGTGAGGAATCGGAGGATGATGATGAGGTGGACATCTTGCCTCTGTAGAGCCAGTTTGTGCAAGCAGAGATTGATTGCTTCTTTTTTGGTGGGGGCCCCAAACAAACCAGTCATTTCAGCCACAGTCATGTGGCAGACCCTGTCACTGAAATGATTGGTTTGTTAAAGTGTGCATGTACTGTTATACAACATAAGGGTGGGTGGGAGCGCCCAAGGACAATTCCATCTTGCACCTCTTTTTCTTCTTTGCATCATGTGCTGTATGCGGACTAGTTTTTTAAGTGCCATCCTGTCTGTAACTGCAGTGCCACTCCTAGATGGGCCAGGTGTTCGTGCCGCACACTTGTGTCGCTTAGCTTGGCCATCCAGCTACCTCATTGCACCTCACTTTCTTCTTTGCATCATGTGCTGTTTGGGGCCTATTTTTTAAATCTGCCATCCTGTCTGCCACTGCAGTGCCACTCCTAGATGGGCCAGGTGTTTGTGCCGCACACTTTTGTCGCTTAGCTTTAGATTCATCACCATGTTAATATACAAGTAGACAGGGGTGTATCTACCCATTGGCCAGGATGGCACTCGCCAGGGGCGCCAGCCGAGGAGGGGGCGCAGCTCGGCAGTGCCACCCTCAGCCAATGGGTGGACTCACTTAGTAGTGGCATCGCCTTGGCTGGAGGATCGCGCAGTAGGCAGGAACAGGCGCCGGTGTTCGGCACCGCAATGAAGAAGTGAAAATAAACTACAGCTCCCAGCAGCTCTTGCTGTCGGGAGCTTCGGGCAGCAAGGGTTGCTGGGAGCTGTACTTTACTTTCACTTTCTTCATGGAGTGTGGTGCCATACACACATGGAGGGGGGGCAAGTACCTGGAACCACCCCTGCGCTCCAATCTATCAGTGCAGTTGACAGACGGAGAAGCTTCAGTCCGGGCGGCAAGACAGGTTGTATGTGTAGATTGCAGCCACTTTAGTCTTACATGGAGGCTGGGCTGACTAAACGTAGGGGGAGCTGCAGAGTGACTTCCTCACCTGGCCAGCTCCTCTCAGGCAGTCTCCATGGGCCTTTGAGACAGAGACAGAGCTGGCCGGGTGAGGAAGAAGGAAGTGATTCTGCAACAGCTTTGTGTCTTGCATGCTGTCTCTCTCTCTCTGTCTCCAATCCATCTCTCTCCCTGTGTCTCTCTCTCACCCTGTCTATCTGTCTCTCTCTACATCTCTATCCATGTGTCTGTCTCTCTCCCTGTGTCTCTCTCTCCATCTCTCTCCATGTGTCTGTCTCTCTCCGTGTCTGACTCTCTTCATTTGTCCATTTCTCTGAGTCACTTCAAATGTCAGTCTCTCTCCCTCCCCATGTCACTCTCTCCATGTCATCTCCCTCTCTCTCTACATTTCTGTCTCTCCGTTTCTGCTTGTCTTTCTCTTTCCCTGTATCTGTCTTCCTCCATTTCTCGCCCTGTTCCTCTCTCATCCTGTCTATCTGTCTCTCTCTCCATCTCTCTCTCTCTGTGGGGTATATTTACTAAGATTCGTAATTTCCGAAAATAGGTCAAAGTTCAATCACGAATGACATCGACAGTGTAAAACTGCAACTTTTTGAATTGATTACGATGGATTTACTAAGCTGTCGTATTCGTATTTTTCTTGGCTTCCGATGTCGATGTCATTCGTTTTTTTTTACCTATTTTTACGGCAGTGATTAGCAAAACACTGCCGTTTTTTTTTTACAATCAATCTCGGCTGGATCTGTGTGATCCGTGCTGGGGTTCTTATTTTTTTTTTTTTTAATTAAACAATGTAAAATCCCAAAAAAAAAATGCGTGGGGTCCCCCCTCCTAAGCATAACCAGCCTCGGGCTCTTTGAGCCGATCCTGGTTGCAGAAATATGGGGAAAAAATTGACAGGGGTTCCCCCATATTTAAGCAACCAGCATCGGGCTCTGCGCCTGGTCCTGGTTCCAAAAATACGGGGGACAAAAAGAGTAGGGGTCCACCGTATTTTTAAAACCAGCACCGGGCTCCACTAGCTGGACAGATAATGCCACAGCCGGGGGTCACTTTTATACAGTGCCCTGCGGCCGTGGCATCAAAAATCCAACTAGTCACCCCTGGCCGGGGTACCCTGGGGGAGTGGGGACCCCTTCAATCAAGGGGTCCCCCCCCCCCAGCCACCCAAGGGCCAGGGGTGAAGCCCGAGGCTGTCCCCCCCCATCCAATGGGCTGCGGATGGGGAGGCTGATAGCCATTTGTGATAATGAAAAGATATTGTTTTTAGTAGCAGTACTACAAGTCCCAGCAAGCCTCCCCCGCATGCTGGAGAACCACAAGTACCAGCATGCGGCGGAAAAACGGGCCCGCTGGTACCTGTAGTACTACCACTAAAAAAATACCCAAAAAAACACAAGACACACACACCGTGAAAGTATAATTTTATTACATACATACACACATACATACATACTTACCTTATGATGGGAACTTTCTGCCCTGCGGTTGACCTAAAGTGACGTCACCGCTGAGCAGAAAGTTCCCAGCATTGGTTACAATGGAGCGCATAGGCGCTACATTGTAACACTGCCGTGTGCCGCCTGTCAGTGAGGACAGCAGCACACAGCTGATCAGGAGAGTGCTACAACGTGGCACTCCCTGATTGGCTGAAGAAACCCACTTAGACAGAAGTCAAAGTGGGTTTCTGGCATTCGTGGGAAGGTGACCCATGTGCAAACATGGGTCCCCTTTCAGTTCGTGGTCGGGACACCGTTTTTTTTAATTTATTCAAGTACGTGGATTAACCCTGGATTTGCCGAGGAGCCTGGACCCATGGATCTGGTGAGTAGAATTTCTTCAACAGGTAGCCCTTGGATTCTACTGGAGAAGAGGACCGACCTGCGTGAGAACATAAGGTAAGTATGTATGTATGTGTGTATGTATGTAATAAAATTATACTTTCACGGTGTGTGTGTCTTGTGTTTTTTTGGGTATTTTTTTAGTGGTAGTACTACAGGTACCAGCGGGCCCGTTTTTTCCGCCGCATGCTGGTACTTGTGGTTCTCCAAGTACCAGCATGCGGGGAGGCTTGCTGGGACTTGTAGTACTGCTACTAAAAACAATATCTTTTATTTTACAACAAAGGCTATCAGCCCTCCCATCCGCAGCCCATTGGATGGGGGGGGACAGCCTCGGGCTTCACCCCTGGCCCTTGGGTGGCTGGGGGGGGGGGGACCCCTTGATTGAAGGGGTTCCCACTCCCCCAGGGTACCCCGGCCAGGGGTGACTAGTTGGATTTTTGATGCCACGGCCGCAGGGCGCTGTATAAAAGTGACCCCCGGCTGTGGCATTATCTGTCCAGCTAGTGGAGCCCGGTGCTGGTTTTAAAAATACGGGGGACCCCTACTCTTTTTGTCCCCCGTATTTTTGGGACCAGGACCAGGCGCAGAGCCCAATGCTGGTTGCTTAAATATGGGGGAACCCCTGTCATTTTTTTCCCCATATTTCTGCAACCAGGATCGGCTCAAAGAGCCCGAGGCTGGTTATGCTTAGGAGGGGGGACCCCACGCAATTTTTTTTGGCAAAAATAAGCACTTTCCCACCCCTTCCCACTGATATACATGCACGGATCTCATGGATCCCTGCATGCATCTCAAATCACGGAAAAAAAAAAGCAGGTCTGTTTTTTTTTAGGACTTTTTTACGAGTTGTAATTTTTCACGGCAGTGTTTTGTGTTTTTTTGCTTTGCACTTCTTAGTAAATGACCGAGATTCATATCTAAACAGGCGTAATTTGACCGATGGTGTATTCATTCGTAATTTTTTACCTGAACTAGCAAAAAATTACGAATGCCCTCATCACTGCCGTGATTAGTGTTTAGTAAATGACCGAGATTAACCGAGATGACACTTTGAAGAAAAAACGGCATCTCGGTCAAAATCGGGAGTTTAGTAAATATACCCCTGTGTCTCTCTCTCACCCCGCCTATCTGTCTCTCTCTCCATCTCTCTCCCTGTGTCTCTTTCTCTCCCTGATTATCTGTCTCTCTCCCTGTGTGTCTCTCTTACCCTGTCTATCTGTCTTGCTCCATCTCTCTCCCTGTCTCTCTCTCTCTCACAATGTCTATCTGTCTCTCTCTCCATCTCTCTCCGTGTCTCTCTCTCACCCTATCTGTCTCTCTCTGTGTCTCTCTCTTACAATGTCTATATGTCTCTCTCTCCATCTCTCTCCGTGTCTCTCTCTCTCACCCTATCTGTCTCTCTCCCTGTGTCTCTCTCTCACCGGGTGTAGTATGGTATGCCGGCGGCTGGGCTCCCGGTGGCCAGCATACTGGTGCCGGAATCCCGACCGCCTGCTTACCTACTGCTGGGCGAGCGCAAATGAGCCCCTTGCTGGCACGCGCTAGTACCTTACTTTGCCAGGGGCACCAGGACTCCTAGATACACCTCTGCAAGTGGACACCTATGCTAATGGTGGACTGGTAAATATAATTGCTCATTTTACAACAGCCTGCCTGAGGAGAATAGAGCTTAATTTAAGTGCAAAGCCCTTATAGGACCGAGCTTTTACATTTAATCCTAGGAGCAGAGGTGCATACTACATGAATTTTTTATGTGTTTAAACTTTTATTCATTTTTATACTCTTATATTCACGGTGTATTAATAAAAACTATTTTTACAGCAAAAGCAATCTATCCATATTAGAGATGAGTGGGTTCGGTTCGTCGAGATCCGAACCCCCCCGAACTTCACCTATTTCTCTGACGTCCTAGTGGATGCTGGGAACTCCGTAAGGACCATGGGGAATAGACGGGCTCCGCAGGAGACTGGGCACTCTAAAAGAAAGATTAGGTACTATCTGGTGTGCACTGGCTCCTCCCTCTATGCCCCTCCTCCAGACCTCAGTTAGAATCTGTGCCCGGCCAGAGCTGGATGCACTTAGTGGGCTCTCCTGAGCTTGCTAGAAAAGAAAGTATTTGTTAGGTTTTTTATTTTCAGTGAGATCTGCTGGCAACAGACTCACTGCTACGTGGGACTGAGGGGAGAGAAGCAAACCTACCTGCTTGCAGCTAGCTTGTGCTTCTTAGGCTACTGGACACCATTAGCTCCAGAGGGTTCGAACACAGGGCCTGACCTCGATCGTCCGTTCCCGGAGCCGCGCCGCCGTCCCCCTTGCAGAGCCAGAAGACAGAAGAGAAGCAATGAAATCGGCGGCAGAAGACTCCTGTCTTCATTAAGGTAGCGCACAGCACCGCAGCTGTGCGCCATTGCTCCCACAGCACACCACACACTCCGGTCACTGTAGGGTGCAGGGCGCTGGGGGGGGGGGGGGGCACCCTGGGCAGCAATTATAATACCTTTTGGCACTTAAAATACACATAATACAGTCTGAAAACTGTATATGTGTAAAAAACCCCGCCATTAAGTTACATAAAACGCGGGACAGAAGCCCGCCGCTGAGGGGGCGGGGCCTTCTTCCTCAGCACACCAGCGCCATTTTCCCTTCACAGCTCCGCTGGAAACAGCTCCCCAGGCTCTCCCCTGCAGTATCCTGATACAAGAAGGGTAAAAAAGAGAGGGGGGGCACATAAATTTAGGCGCAAATAAGATATTTAAGCAGCTATTGGGTAAATCACTTTTTATAGTGTAAATCCCTGGGTTATATAGCGCTGTGGTGTGTGCTGGCATACTCTCTCTCTGTCTCCCCAAAGGACTTTGTGGGGTCCTGTCCTCAGTCTGAGCATTCCCTGTGTGTGTGCGGTGTGTCGGTACGGCTGTGTCGACATGTTTGATGAGGAGGGTTACGTGGAGGCGGAGCAGGAGCAGATAAGTGTGGTGTCGCCCCCGACGGGGCCGACACCTGATTGGATGGATATGTGGAAGGTCTTAACCGACAGTGTCAACTCCTTACATAAAAGGTTCGATGACGCAGCACCCTTGGGACAGCCTGGGTCTCAGCCCGCGCCTGCCCAGGCGACTCAGAAGCCGTCAGGGGCTCATAAACGCCCGCTAGCTCAGATGGTAGACACAGATGTCGACACGGAGTCTGACTCCAGTGTAGATGAGGATGAGACAAATGTACAGTCTACAAAAGCCATCCGATGCATGATTACTGCATTGAAAGATGTATTGCACATTTCTGATATTAACCCGGTTACCACCAAGAGGGGTATTATGTTTGGGGAGAAAAAGCAGCCAGTGACTTTTCCCCCATCTGATGAATTAAATGATTTGTGTGAAGAAGCGTGGAGTTCCCCTGATAAAAAAACTAGTGATTTCTAAGAGGTTACTGATGGCGTACCCTTTCCCGCCAACGGATAGGTTACGTTGGGAAACATCCCCTAGGGTGGACAAGGCGCTAACACGCTTATCTAAAAGGGTGGCACTGCCGTCTCAGGATACGGCCGCCCTAAAGGAGCCTGCGGATAGAAAGCAGGAAGCTATCCTGAAGTCTGTGTATACACACTCTGGTACTCTACTGAGACCTGCTATTGCTACAGCCTTGATGTGTAGTGCTGCAGCAGCATGGACTGATACCCTGTCAGACAACATTGATTCCCTCGACAGGGATACTGTTTTCCTAACCATCGAACATATAAAAGACGTTGTCTTATATATGCGGGATGCCCAGAGGGACATTTGCCTGCTGGCATCTAGAATTAATGCAATGTCCATTTCTGCCAGGAGAGTATTATGGACTCGGCAGTGGACAGGTGATGCTGATTCTAAAAAACACATGGAGGTTTTGCCTTATAAGGGTGAGGAATTGTTTGGGGACGGTCTTTCGGACCTCGTATCCACAGCAACTGCTGGGAAGTCGACTTTTTTACCTCAGGTTCCCTCACAGCCTAAGAATTAAGAAAGCACCGTATTATCAAGTGCAGTCCTTTCAGCCTCAGAAAGGCAAGCGGGTCAGAGGAGCATCCTTTCTGGCCAGAGGCAAGGGTAGAGGAAAGAAGCTACACCAGGCAGCCAGTTCCCAGGAACAAAAATCCTCCCCTGCTTCCACTAAGTCCACCGCATGACGTTGGGGCTCCACAGGCGGAGCCAGGTGCGGTGGGGGCGCGTCTCCGAAACTTCAGCAGCCAGTGGGTTCGCTCACAAGTGGATCTCTGGGCTGTACAAATTGTATCTCAGGGATACAAGCTGGAGTTCGAGGCGACTCCCCCTCGCCGTTACCTCAAATCAGCTTTGCCAGCTGCTCCCAGGGAAAGGGAGGTAGTAGAGATGTGCACCGGAAATTTTTCGGGTTTTGTGTTTTGGTTTTGGGTTCGGTTCCGCGGCCGTGTTTTGGGTTCGAACGCGTTTTGGCAAAACCTCACCGAATTTTTTTTGTCGGATTCGGGTGTGTTTTGGATTCGGGTGTTTTTTTTCAAAAAACCCTAAAAAACAGCTTAAATCATAGAATTTGGGGGTCATTTTGATCCCAAAGTATTATTAACCTCAATAACCATAATTTCCACTCATTTTCAGTCTATTCTGAACACCTCACACCTCACAATATTATTTTTAGTTCTAAAATTTGCACCGAGGTCGCTGGATGACTAAGCTCAGCGACCCAAGTGGCCGACACAAACACCTGGCCCATCTAGGAGTGGCACTGCAGTGTCACGCAGGATGGCCTTTCCAAAAAACACTCCCCAAACAGCACATGACGCAAAGAAAAATGAAAGAAAAAAGAGGTGCAAGATGGAATTGTCCTTGGGCCCTCCCACCCACCCTTATGTTGTATAAACAGGACATGCACACTTTAACCAACCCATCATTTCAGTGACAGGGTCTGCCACATGACTGTGACTGAAATGACGGGTTGGTTTGGACCCCCACCAAAAAAGAAGCAATTAATCTCTCCTTGCACAAACTGGCTCTACAGAGGCAAGATGTCCACCTCATCATCATCCTCCGATTCATCACCGTGTACATCCCCCTCCTCACAGATTATCAATTCGTCCCCACTGGAATCCACCATCACAGCTCCCTGTGTACTTTGTGGAGGAAATTGCTGCTGGTGAATGTCTCCATGGAGGAATTGATTATAATTCATTTTAATGAACATCATCTTCTCCACATTTTCTGGAAGTAACCTCGTACGCCGATTGCTGACAAGGTGAGCGGCGGCACTAAACACTCTTTCGGAGTACACACTTGTGGGAGGGCAACTTAGGTAGAATAAAGCCAGTTTGTGCAAGGGCCTCCAAATTGCCTCTTTTTCCTGCCAGTATACGTACGGACTGTCTGACCTGCCTACTTGGATGCGGTCACTCATATAATCCTCCACCATTCTTTCAATGGAGAGAGAATCATATGCAGTGCCAGTAGACGACATGTCCGTAATCGTTGGCAGGTCCTTCAGTCCGGACCAGATGTCAGCATCAGCAGTCGCTCCAGACTGCCCTGCATCACCGCCAGCGGGTGGGCTCGGAATTCTGAGCCTTTTCCTCGCACCCCCAGTTGCGGGAGAATGTGAAGGAGGAGATGTTGACAGGTCGCGTTCCGCTTGACTTGACAATTTTCTCACCAGCAGTTCTTTGAACCCCTGCAGACTTGTGTCTGCCGGAAAGAGAGATCCAAGGTAGGTTTTAAATCTAGGATCGAGCACGGTGGCCAAAATGTAGTGCTCTGATTTCAACAGATTGACCACCCGTGAATTCCTGTTAAGCGAATTAAGGGCTCCATCCACAAGTCCCACATGCCTAGCGGAATCGCTCAGTGTTAGCTCCTCCTTCAATGTCTCCAGCTTCTTCTGCAAAAGCCTGATGAGGGAAATGACCTGACTCAGGCTGGCAGTGTCTGAACTGACTTCACGTGTGGCAAGTTCAAAAGGTTGCAGAACCTTGCACAACGTTGAAATCATTCTCCACTGCTCTTGAGACAGGTGCATTCCACCTCCTATATCGTGGTCAGTTGTATAGGCTTGAATGGCCTTTTGCTGCTCCTCCAACCTCTGAAGCATATAGAGGGTTGAATTCCACCTCGTTACCACTTCTTGCTTCAGATGATGGCAGGGCAGGTTCAGGCGTTTTTGGTGTTGCTCCAGTCTTCTGTACGTGGTGCCTGTACGCCGAAAGTGTCCCGCAATTCTTCTGGCCACCGACAGCATCTCTTGCACGCCCCTGTCGTTTTTTAAATAATTCTGCACCACCAAATTCAAGGTATGTGCAAAACATGGGACGTGCTGGAATTTGCCCAGATTTAATGCACACACAATATTGCTGGCGTTGTCCGATGCCACAAATCCACAGGAGAGTCCAATTGGGGTAAGCCATTCTGCGATGATCTTCCTCAGTTGCCGTAAGAGGTTTTCAGCTGTGTGCGTATTCTGGAAAGCGGTGATACAAAGCGTAGCCTGCCTAGGAAAGAGTTGGCGTTTGCGAGATGCTGCTACTGGTGCCGCCGCTGCTGTTCTTGCGGCGGGAGTCAATACATCTACCCAGTGGGCTGTCACAGTCATATAGTCCTGAGTCTGCCCTGCTCCACTTGTCCACATGTCCGTGGTTAAGTGGACATTGGGTACAACTGCATTTTTTAGGACACTGGTGAGTCTTTTTCTGAGGTCTGTGTACATTTTCGGTATCGCCTGCCTAGAGAAATGGAACCTAGATGGTATTTGGTACCGGGGACACAGTACCTCAAACAAGTCTATAGTTGGCTCTGCAGTAATGATGGATACCGGAACCACGTTTCTCACCGCCCAGGATGCCAAGGCCTCAGTTATCCGCTTTGCAGCAGGATGACTGCTGTGATATTTCATCTTCCTCGCAAAGGACTGTTGGACAGTCAATTGCTTGGTGGAAGTAGTAAAAGTCGTCTTACGACTTCCCCTCTGGGATGACCATCGACTCCCAGCAGCAACAACAGCAGCGCCAGCAGCAGTAGGCGTTACACGCAAGGATGCATCGGAGGAATCCCAGGCAGGAGAGGACTCGTCAGAATTGCCAGTGACATGGCCTGCAGGACTATTGGCATTCCTGGGGAAGGAGGAAATTGACACTGAGGGAGTTGGTGGGGTGGTTTGCGTGAGCTTGGTTACAAGAGGAAGGGATTTACTGGTCAGTGGACTGCTTCCGCTGTCGCCCAAAGTTTTTGAACTTGTCACTGACTTATGATGAATGCGCTGCAGGTGATGTATAAGGGAGGATGTTCCGAGGTGGTTAACGTCCTTACCCCTACTTATTACAGCTTGACAAAGGCAACACACGGCTTGACACCTGTTGTCCGCATTTCTGTTGAAATACTTCCACACCGAAGAGCTGATTTTTTTGGTATTTTCACCAGGCATGTCAATGGCCATATTCCTCCCACGGACAACAGGTGTCTCCCCGGGTGCCTGACTTAAACAAACCACCTCACCATCAGAATCCTCCTTGTCAATTTCCTCCCCAGCGCCAGCAACACCCATATCCTCCTCATCCTGGTGTACTTCAACACTGACATCTTCAATCTGACTATCAGGAACTAGACTGCGGGTGCTCCTTCCAGCACTTGCAGGGGGCGTGCAAATGGTGGAAGGCGCATGCTCTTCACGTCCAGTGTTGGGAAGGTCAGGCATCGCAACTGACACAATTGGACTCTCCTTGTGGATTTGTGATTTCGAAGAACGCACAGTTCTTTGCTGTGCTTTTGCCAGCTTAAGTCTTTTCATTTTTCTAGCGAGAGGCTGAGTGCATCCATCCTCATGTGAAGCTGAACCACTAGCCATGAACATAGGCCAGGGCCTCAGCCGTTCCTTGCCAGTCCGTGTGGTAAATGGCATATTGGCAAGTTTACGCTTCTCCTCCGACGATTTTATTTTAGATTTTTGAGTCCTTTTTTTACTGATATTTTGTGTTTTGGATTTTACATGCTCTGTACTATGACATTGGGCATCGGCCTTGGCAGACGACGTTGATGGAATTTCATCGTCTCGGCCATGACTAGTGGCAGCAGCTTCAGCACGAGGTGGAAGTGGATCTTGATCTTTCCCTATTTTTGGAACCTCAACATTTTTGTTCTCCATATTTTAATAGGCACAACTAAAAGGCACCTCAGGTAAACAATGGAGATGGATGGATACTAGTATACTTATGGATGACGAGTGACTGACGACACAGAGGTAGCTACAGCCGTGGACTACCGTACTGCGTCTGCTAGTATAGAGATGATAATGATATAAAAAATATATATATATCACTACTGCAGGTATATATAATATAATGAAGGACCTGCTGGACACTGTCAGCATACTCCTAAACTACTAGTATGAAGAAGATAGAAAAAAAAACCCCACCACAGGTAGGTATACAATTATGGACGAGCACTGACGACACAGAGGTAGCTACAGCCGTGGACTACCGTACTGCGTCTGCTAGTATAGAGACGATAATGATATAAAAAATATATATATATCACTACTGCAGGTATATATAATATAATGACGGACCTGCTGGACACTGTCAGCAGACTCCTAAACTACTAGTATGAAGAAGATAGAAAAATAAACCCCACCACAGGTAGGTATACAATTATGGACGAGCACTGACGACACAGAGGTAGCTACAGCCATGGACTACCGTACTGCGTCTGCTAGTATAGAGATGATAATGATATAAAAAATATATATATATCACTACTGCAGGTATATATAATATAATGACGGACCTGCTGGACACTGTCAGCAGACTCCTAAACTACTAGTATGAAGAAGATAGAAAAATAAACCCCACCACAGGTAGGTATACAATTATGGACGAGCACTGACGACACAGAGGTAGCTACAGCCGTGGACTACCGTACTGCGTCTGCTAGTATAGAGATGATAATGATATAAAAAATATATATATATATCACTACTGCAGGTATATATAATATAATGACGGACCTGCTGGACACTGTCAGCAGACTGCTAAACTACTAGTATGAAGAAGATAGAAAAAAAAAACCACCACAGGTAGGTATACAATTATGGACGAGCACTGACGACACAGAGGTAGCTACAGCCGTGGACTACCGTACTGCGTCTGCTAGTATAGAGATGATAATGATATAAAAAATATATATATATCACTACTGCAGGTATATATAATATAATGACGGACCTGCTGGACACTGTCAGCAGACTCCTAAACTACTAGTATGAAGAAGATAGAAAAATAAACCCCACCACAGGTAGGTATACAATTATGGACGAGCACTGACGACACAGAGGTAGCTACAGCCGTGGACTACCGTACTGCGTCTGCTAGTATAGAGATGATAATGATATAAAAAATATATATATATATCACTACTGCAGGTATATATAATATAATGACGGACCTGCTGGACACTGTCAGCAGACTGCTAAACTACTAGTATGAAGAAGATAGAAAAAAAAAACCCACCACAGGTAGGTATACAATTATGGACGAGCACTGACGACACAGAGGTAGCTACAGCCGTGGACTACCGTACTGCGTCTGCTAGTATAGAGATGATAATGATATAAAAAATATATATATATCACTACTGCAGGTATATATAATATAATGACGGACCTGCTGGACACTGTCAGCAGACTCCTAAACTACTAGTATGAAGAAGATAGAAAAATAAACCCCACCACAGGTAGGTATACAATTATGGACGAGCACTGACGACACAGAGGTAGCCACAGCCGTGGACTACCGTACTGCGTCTGCTAATATAGAGATGATAAAGATGATAGAGATGAACAAAAAAAATATAACAATACTGCAGGTAAATATTTATATAATATAATGAATGACGGACCTGCTGGACACTGTCAGCAGAATGCGTTTATAGAATAAAAAAAAAAAAACACCGCAGGAGTGTTTAACTTTTTCAGGCAGACAATATACTGGTGGTCACTGGTCAGTCACACTGGCAGCAAAAGTGTGCACTGTACTCCTGCTATAACTGCACCCCAGTCTCCCCCACAATTCAGCTGTGTGAGCAGTGAGCACTCAGCACAGTCAGATATACATAGATGATATTATCATGCAGCACACTGAGGCTGAGCACAGATATGGTATGTGACTGTGTATCGTTTTTTTTTCAGGCAGAGAACGGATTATATTAAATAATAAATAAAACTGGTGGTGGTCACTAGTAACTATCAGCAAAACTCTGCACTCTGAATACTCCTAATGCTCCCCAAAATTACTAAGTTAGTAGTAAATCAACTCAAGTGTCTCTATCTATTCTAACGGAGAGGACGCCAGCCACGTCCTCTCCCTATCAATCTCAATGCACGTGTGAAAATGGCGGCGACGCGCGGCTCCTTATATAGAATCCGAGTCTCGTGATAGAATACGAGCCTCGCGAGAATCCGACAGCGGGATGATGACGTTCGGGCGCGCTCGGGTTAACCGAGCAAGGCGGGAAGATCCGAGTCTGCCTCGGACCCGTGTAAAAAGGCTGAAGTTCGGGGGGGTTCGGATTCCGAGGAACCGAACCCGCTCATCTCTAGGTAGTACTGGCGGCAATTCACAAGCTGTACCTCCAGCAGGTGATAATCAAGGTCCCCCTCCTTCAACAGGGCAGGGGTTACTATTCCACAATGTTTGTGGTACCGAAACCGGACGGTTCGGTGAGACCCATCCTGAATTTCAAATCCTTGAACACTTATATAAAGAAGTTCAAGTTCAAAATGGAATCGCTCAGGGCGGTTATTGCAAGCCTGGAAGAGGGGGATTTTATGGTGCCGCTGGACATCAAGGATGCTTACTTGCATGTCCCCATTTACCCACCTCACCAGGAATACCTCAGGTTTGTGGTACAGGACTGTCATTACCAATTCCAGACGTTGCCGTTTGGTCTCTCCACGGCACCGAGAATATTTACCAAGGTAATGGCCGAAATGATGATACTCCTTCGGAAGAAGGGAGTTATAATTATCCCGTACTTGGACGATCTCCTCATAAAGGCGAGGTCCAGAGAGCAGTTGTTGGTCAGCGTAGCACTCTCTCAGGAAGTGTTGCAACAGCACGGCTGGATTCTGAATATCCCAAAGTCGCAGCTGATTCCTGCGACGCGTCTGCTTTTCCTGGGCATGATTCTGGACACAGAACAGAAGAAGGTGTTTCTCCCGGTGGAGAAGGCCCAGGAATTGTCATCTCTGGTCAGGGACCTCCTGAAACCAAAACAGGTGTCGGTGCATCACTGCACGCGAGTCCTGGGAAAGATGGTGGCTTCTTACAAAGCAATTCCCTTCGGCAGGTTCCATGCAAGGATCTTTCAGTGGGATCTGTTGGACAAATGGTCCGGATCGCATCTTCAGATGCATCGGTTGATCACCCTGTCCCCAAGGGCCAGGGTGTCTCTGCTGTGGTGGCTGCAGAGTGCTCATCTTCTTGAGGGCCGCAGGTTCGGCATACAGGACTGGGTCCTGGTGACCACGGATGCAAGCCTCCAAGGATGGGGGGCAGTCACTCAGGGAAGAAACTTCCAAGGACAGTGGTCAAGTCTGGAGACTTCACTACACATAAATATACTGGAACTAAGGGCCATTTACAACGCCCTGAGTCAAGCAGAGCCCCTGCTTCAAAACCACCCAGTACTGATTCAGTCAGACAACATCACGGCGGTCGCCCATGTAAACCACGAGAAGCAGGATGGCAATGGCAGAAGCCACAAGGATTCTTCGATGGGCGGAGAATCACGTGCTAGCACTGTCAGCAGTGTTAATTCCCTTGAGTGGACAACTGGGAAGCAGACTTCCTCAGCAGGCACGACCTCCACCCGGGAGAGTGGGGACTTCATCAAGAAGTATTCACACAGATTGTAAATCGCTGGGAACTGCCACGGGTGGACATGATGGCGTCCCGCCTCAACAAAAAGCTAAAAAAATATTGCACCAGGTCAAGGGACCCTCAGGCGATAGCTGTGGACGCACTAGTGACACCGTGGGTGTACCAGTTGGTTTATGTGTTCCCTCCTCTTCCTCTCATACCCAAGGTACTGAGGATAGTAATGAAGAGAGGAGTAAGAACTATACTCATCGTTCCGGATTGGCCAAGAAGAACTTGGTACCCAGAACTACAAGAAATGATCTCAGAGGACCCATGGCCTCTGCCTCTCAGACAGGACCTGTTACAGCAGGGGCCCTGTCTGTTCCAAGACTTACCGCGGCTGCGTTTGACAGCATGGCGGTTGAACGCCGGATCCTAACGGAAAAGGGCATTCCAGATGAAGTGATTCCTACGCTGATAAAAGCTAGGAAGGATGTGACAGCAAAGCATTATCACCGCATATGGCGGAAATATGTCGCTTGGTGTGAGGCCAGGAAGGCCCCAACAGAGGAATTCCAGCTGGGTCGATTTCTGCACTTCCTACAGTCAGGGGTGACTATGGGCCTAAAATTGGGGTCCATAAAGGTCCAGATTTCGGCCCTATCTATTTTCTTTCAAAAAGAACTGGCTTCACTGCCTGAAGTTCAGACGTTTGTAAAGGGAGTGCTGCATATTCAGCCCCCTTTTGTGCCTCCAGTGGCACCTTGGGATCTTAACGTTGTGTTGGATTTCCTGAAATCACACTCGTTTGAGCCACTTAGGACCGTGGAGCTAAAGTATCTCACGTGGAAGGTGGTCATGCTGTTGGCCTTAGCTTCAGCTAGGCGTGTGTCAGAATTGGCGGCTTTGTCATGTAAAAGCCCGTATCTGATCTTCCATATGGACAGGGCAGAATTGAGGACTCGTCCCCAATTTCTCCCAAAGGTGGTATCAGCGTTTCATTTGAACCAACCTATTGTGGTGCTTGCGGCTACTCGGGACTTGGAGGATTCCAAGTTGCTGGACGTAGTCCGGGCTTTGAAAATTTATGTTTCCAGGACGGCTGGAGTCAGGAAAACTGACTTGCTATTTATCCTGCATGCACCCAACAAGCTGGGTGCTCCTGCTTCAAAGCAAACTATTGCTCGCTGGATCTGTTGCACGATTCAGCTGGCACATTCTGCGGCTGGACTGCCGCATCCTAAATCAGTGAAAGCCCATTCCACAAGGAAGGTGGGCTCTTCTTGGGCGGCTGCCCGAGGGGTCTCGGCTTTACAGCTTTGCCGAGCTGCTACTTGGTCGGGTTCAAACACATTTGCTAAATTCTACAAGTTTGATACCCTGGCTGAGGAGGACCTTGAGTTTGCTCATTCGGTGCTGCAGAGTCATCCGCACTCTCCCGCCCGTTTGGGAGCTTTGGTATAATCCCCATGGTCCTTACGGAGTTCCCAGCATCCACTAGGACGTCAGAGAAAATAAGAATTTACTCACCGGTAATTCTATTTCTCGTAGTCCGTAGTGGATGCTGGGCGCCCTTCCCAAGTGCGGACTCTCTGCAATACATGTATATAGTTATTGCTTCACTAAAGGGTTATTGTTATGAGCCATCCGTAAAAGGAGGCTCAGTTGTTGTTCATACTGTTAACTGGGTATGGTTATCACAAGTTGTACAGTGTGATTGGTGTGGCTGGTATGAGTCTTACCCTGGATTCCAAATCCTTTCCTTGTTGTGTCAGCTCTTCCGGGCACAGTTTCCCTAACTGAGGTCTGGAGGAGGGGCATAGAGGGAGGAGCCAGTGCACACCAGATAGTACCTAATCTTTCTTTTAGAGTGCCCAGTCTCCTGCGGAGCCCGTCTATTCCCCATGGTCCTTACGGAGTTCCCAGCATCCACTACGGACTACGAGAAATAGAATTACCGGTGGGTAAATTCTTATTTTTACATGGTTCCGAGGCAGCCTCTGATCTTCCCGCCTTGCTCGGTTAACCCGAACGCGCCCGAACGTCATCATCCCGCTGTCGGATTCTTGCGAGATTCGTATTCTATATAAAGAGCCGCGCGTCGCTGCCATTTTCCACTTGTGCATTGGAGATTGAACGGAGAGGACGTGGCTGTGTTCTCTCCCTAAAAAGCTCTGTAATCTGTGCTCAATGTGCTACAAATATCTGTGCTCAGTGTGCTGCAAATATCTGTGCTCAGTGTGCTGAAAATATCTACGTTCTCTGTCTGAAAACGCTCCAAATCTGTGCTCAGTGTGCTGCAAATATCTGTGCTAAGTGTGCTGCATTGTGGGGACTGGGAACCACTAGTATTATAGTAGTACAGTACAGTAGGCCATTGCTGTGTATCTTGCAGCTCTGTGTCAAGTATACTATCTCTGTGCTGCATTATTGTGAGCAGTATATAGTAGGACAGTGCAGCATTTTGGTGACCAGCAGTATACATATATAGTACAGTACAGTAGTCCATTGCTGTGTATCTTGCAGCTCTGTGTCAAGTATACAATCTCTGTGCTGCATTATTGTGACCAGTATGTACACTGTACTGTGCGACGTGTGTTATACACCTGGTGATTTTATACATCCTGTAATCTGTACTGAGCGATGTGTGAGATACACCTGGAGATTATAAAGCAATTTACAGTTGATGACAGTATAGGACAAGTACAGGGTAAATAAACATAGTTACATCAGCGGATGACACTGGAATAAGTATCAGGTGGCAGAAGACTGCTGGATGTGGTACAGTTGAAGATTATTAAAGTAAGACAAAGGATAAGCACGTGAGGGAAGAGGGCCCTGCTCGTGAGAGCTTACAATCTAAAGGGGAGGGGTAGACAGACATGGGTGACACAGATGGGGTACATGGAGAACGTGGAACAGAGGGTTAGGATGAGATTTGGCTGGGTTTGGTGAAGAAGTGGACCCCCAGAAGGCACAAGTCAATTCTTAACATTGCAACATTTTACTGGGCTATGCAGGAGAAAATTAAAAATAGGGGGAAATAAAAAAAAAAGTTTAACTTCTACCGCTTTCAAAAAGGTCAATGGAAGCTGAAATAATGGACAACTACCTCATGGAAGCCAGATACAGTATACCAAACAGTACTTAGTAGAGTTAGGAATGAGTGCTTTTGAAATACAGTAACATTTTGTCATAATATGTCAGAAACTGCATGGCTGGTCTCTTGTACCCTTTTGCTCTAATACACCACCTGCTTTAGGATTTATATTCAAAAACATTATGTCTCCATAATCCCAAAAAAGTCTATTTTCTTGGAAAGTGGTTTGTTCCTTTGTAAGGGAAAGAGAACAAATGTTCTCAAACAACGGTTTCTCAATTTCTTTTTCCTCTGGGAAGGGATTGTGGAATCGCAGGAATATCTGAGCATTTCTGTAATCATATATTATTGTAATATTTATATTTTCACACCCTAACACTTTATTAACACTTATGATTTTCCCTATCACTTTGTATATATTTTTGTATTATTTTAATCACACCACTTACATAGCACTTCTGTGCTTCTTATTAACCCTTATTAATTCTCACCTGTGTGCTGACCTGGGGTAGCCAACCTGTGCCGACGTTATGGGGTCCTGCACCCCGGACCCATACCTAGTATTAGGGACCCCCAGTGACGGAGAAGCCTTGTCGATCGGCCTGGGGGCTTAATCCTATATATGCAGATATACGCAACTAAGATCTCCGTATTATCTGACTATTATGTAGTAATATTTTTCACTTTGCATTAGGGAACACATTGTTTTTTCCTACACAGAATTACCCCTCCCTTTTAGCACCTGAGTGACATCACAATCTGTTTGAGCAGCTTACCATTTTGTGCATCATTTCTGTAATCAGAAAGCAGAGACTTTCTACAAATGTTTACGAATAATTCCAGTGATTTTGTAATTTTCTTCCAGTGATTTGGACCAATAATACCATTGATTAGAACGAATTATTCCTGTGATTTTGTCATTTTCTTTCAGTGATTTGGACCAATAATACCACTGATTAGAACAAATAATTCCTGTGATTTTGTCATTTTCTTCCAGTGATTTGGACCAATAATACCGTTGATTAGAACGAATAATTCCTGTGATTTTGTCATTTTCTTCCAGTGATTTGGACCAATAATACCATTGATTAGAACGAATAATTCCTGTGATTTTGTCATTTTCTTCCAGTGATTTGGACCAATAATACCATTGATTAGAACGAATAATTCCTGTGATTTTGTCATTTTCTTCCAGTGATTTGGACCAATAATACCATTGATTAGAACAAATAATTCCTGTGATTTTGTCATTTTCTTCCAGTGATTTGGACCAATAATACCATTGATTAGAATGAATAATTCCTGTGATTTTGTCATTTTCTTCCAGTGATTTGGACCAATAATACCATTGTTTAGAATGAATAATTCCTGTGATTTTGTCATTTTCTTCCAGTGATTTGGACCAATAATACCATTGATAAGAACGAATAATTCCTGTGATTTTGTCATTTTCTTTCAGTGATTTGGACCAATAATACCATTGATTAGAATGAATAATTCCTGTGATTTTGTCATTTTCTTCCAGTGATTTGGACCAATAATACCATTGATTAGAACGAATAATTCCTGTGATTTTGTCATTTTCTTCCAGTGATTTGGACCAATAATACCATTGATTAGAACGAATAACTCCTGTGATTTTGTCAATTTCTTCCAGTGATTTGGACCAAAAATACCATTGATTAGAACAAATAATTCCTGTGATATTGAGGTGTTTGTGTCGCTTAGCTTAGCTGTCCAGCGATCACAGTGCACCTCTTTTTCTCTTTTCTTTGCATCATGTGCTGTTTGGGGACTATTTTTTTAAGTGCCATCCTGTCTGACACTGCAGTGCCACTCCTAGATGGGCCAGGTGTTTGTGCCGGTCACTTGGGTTGCTTAGCTTAGTCATCCAGCGACCTTGGTGCACCTCTTTTTTTCTTTGCATCATGTGCTGTTTGGGGACTATTTTATTAAGTGCCATCCTGTCTGACACTGCAGTGCCACTCCTAGATGGGCCAGGTGTTTGTGCCGGCCACTTGGTTCGCTTAGCTTAGCCATCCAGCGACCTTGGTGCACCTCTTTTTTCTTTGCAGCATGTGCTGTTTGGGGACTATTTTTTGAAGTACCATACTGTCTGACACTGCAGTGCCACTCCTAGATGGGCCAGGTGTTTGTGCCGGCCACTTGGGTCGCTTAGCTTAGTCATCCAGCGACCTTGGTGCACCTCTTTTTTTCTTTGCATCATGTGCTGTTTGGGGACTATTTTTTTAAGTACCATCCTGTCTGACACTGCAGTGCCACTCCTAGATGGGCCAGGTGTTTGTGCCGGCCACTTGTGTCGCTTAGCTTAGCCATCCAGCAACCTTGGTGCACCTCTTTTTTCTTTGCAGCATGTGCTGTTTGGGGACTATTTTTTGAAGTACCATACTGTCTGACACTGCAGTGCCACTCCTAGATGGGCCAGGTGTTTGTGCCGGCCACTTGGGTCGCTTAGCTTAGTCATCCAGCGACCTTGGTGCACCTCTTTTTTTCTTTGCATCATGTGCTGTTTGGGGACTATTTTTTTAAGTACCATCCTGTCTGACACTGCAGTGCCACTCCTAGATGGGCCAGGTGTTTGTGTCGCCCACTTGGGTCGCTTAGCTTAGTCATCCAGCGACCTCGGTGCAAATTTTAGGACTAAAAATAATATTGTGAGGTGTGAGGTGTTCAGAATAGACTGGAAATGAGTGGACATTATGGTTATTGAGATTAATAATACTACGGGATCAAAATTACCCGCAAATTCTACGATTTAAGCTGTTTTTGAGGGGTTTTTGAAAAAAACACCCAAATCCAAAACACACCTGAATCCGAAAAAAAAAAATTCAGGGAGGTTTTGCCAAAACGCGTCTGAATCCAAAACACGGCTGCGGAACCAAATCCAAAACCAAAACACAAAACCCGAAAAATTTCCGGTGCACATCTCATTCCATATATATATATTTTGTTATATTGTCCAGCGCTGCTAAATAGTGTTTATATATGCCCATTCAAAGTGAATTAGCATGGCTCCATCTGTAGGTGGAGATAGATATTTCTATTTATCTCTACCCATAGATAGCTATATATAGATATAGGTAGATAGTGAAAGACAGAGATAGATATCAGTAGATAGATATAGGATGATATATAGATATATAATTATAGGTAGAAAAGATAGATATATTTCTCTATCTTTCTATCTATGGATAGGTGTATATAGATATAGGTATTCAGAGGAAGACAGAGATAGATGACTGTCTGACATAAATAAATATTGGTAGATTTTTGTACATTACTATTGGTAGATATAGGTTGTTATAGATAGCAATCTCTATTCTACCTATAAATGTATCTCTTCATATAGGGCCTGATTCAGATGTGGTTGGAGCTTCGCCCTATTCGTTGCAAAGCACTAATTTTTTTGGTATATAGAATTTGTGCAGGACCAGTTCTTTGCCAGCGTCAATGGGTCCTGCAACATAGAAAGCCGAGTGCCACCAGGCTGTCAGTGATTGACAGTCTGCTGCCCTCTGGGGGTGGTGAGGGGGTGGCGACAGCCTCCGTTTGTGAAAGCAGAGGCGCGTTGCTGCTGTTTCAAAGGTGGGAAAAGGACAGGGATCTCCGTCGTAAAACAGAGGTATCCTTTCCTCTGCAAGGGGAGCGGCACCGATAGTGATTGAGTGATCCAATACTGTGGATCACTTCTGCAGCAGGAGGCATTTGCTTGTAGTAGACACCTCCTTCCTCATCACCATACAGCACTATCCCTGCTGCTTCCAAGGAAGCAGCAGTGATAGCAACTCCAACCAAATCTGAATCATGCCCATGAAGATAGATTTAACCACCGGAGTTAGGTCAGGGTTAGGCACTAATAGGGGGAGCTTAGGGTTAGGCCGCCGGAAGGGAAGGCTAGGAGAGAGGGGAGAACAGCCCCAACTCACCCCTGTCGGCTTTCTAACCATCGGGATCCTGGCATCGGCCTTCTGACTGCCAGGATCCCTTGTGTCGGCATTCTGTTTCACGTTCAGGCAGAGATAGAGATCTCTGTAGGTAGATAGATTATTGTTTATAGTGCTAGGTAGACAGGGGATGAGATAGATCTATAGTTATAGGTAGAATAGAGATATTTCTCTCTATATCTTTCTGCCAATTTAATTCTCTGAATTAATATAGGTTGATTATAGGGGTGTAGTACTGCTGACCGGCGGTCTCCTGACCGCCGGTCAGCTTACCGACGCCGGGATCCCGGCAGCATACCGACGCCGGGATCCCGGCGGGGAGGGGCGAGTGCAGCAAGCCCCTTGCAGGCTCGCTGCGCTCGCCACGCTGCGCTCGCCACGCTGCGGGCTCGGTGGCGACCTGCAGTCGCCACAGGTTCTATTCCCACTCTATGGGTGTCATGGACACCCACGAGTGGAAATAGTCCCTGTTGGTCAGCATGCCGACCATCGGGATAGTGACCCGTCGGGCTGGTGGAGGAGGTCATGTGACTGTCGGTCAGCTGACCGGCGGTCACATGATTACCACCCGATTATAGGTTGATCTAGATAGATATATAATTTTAGGTACAATAGATATAGTAACATAGTTACATAGTATCTAAGGTTGAAAAAAGACAATTGTTCAACCTATTTGTGGTCTCCTATGCAGAATTATTTTATATAAAAAATAAAAATAAAATAAACATTTTTTGACTGATGCTGAAGTCTGCCGTTGCTTTTGTATCCCTTTTTTAGAGTAACTATAGTGCGTGACTATGCACCATAACCCTGAATATCCTTATCCGTTAGGAATTTATCTAACCCATTCTTAAAGGTGTTGACAGAGTCCGACATTACAACTCCCTCAGGCAGGGAATTCCATATACGTCCTGTCCTTACCGTGAAAAAGCCTTTATGCCGCATTGTGCGGAATCTCCTCTCCTCTAACCTGAGCGAGTGTCCATGAGTCCTCTGTGTTGATCTAACCAAAAACAGGTCCCGCACAAGCTCTGTGTGTCCCCTTATATATTTGTAGATGTTGATCATGTCCCCTCTTAGTCTCCTCTTTTCCAATGAAAACATGCCTAGTCTTTCAAGCCTTTCCTCGTATTCCAGCGTCTCCATGCCCTTAATTAGTTTGGTCGCCCGCCTCTAAACCTTTTCTAGCTCCAGGATATCCTTTTTGTAGTAGGGTGCCCAGAATTGTACACAGTATTCAAGGTGTGGCCTCACCAGTGATTTATATAACAGGAGTATAACATCCTCATCCCTTGCATCAATTCCCCGTTTTATGCATGCTAATATCTTATTAGCCTTCTTTGCTGCAAGCCTACTTTGGGTACTGCTGCCCAGTTTGCAATCAATGAGAACGCCTAAGTCCTTTTCCAGTACAGTATCCCCTAATTTTACCCCATTCAATATGTACAGTAGGTGTTATTTTTGTAGAGATTGAGATAGAAATTTTTCGGGTTTTGTGTTTTGGTTTTGGGTTCGGTTCCGCGGCCGTGTTTTGGGTTCGAACGCGTTTTGGCAAAACCTCACCGAATTTTTTTTGTCGGATTCGGGTGTGTTTTGGATTCGGGTGTTTTTTTCAAAAAACACTAAAAAACAGCTTAAATCATAGAATTTGGGGGTCATTTTGATCCCAAAGTATTATTAACCTCAAAAACCATAATTTACACTCATTTTCAGTCTATTCTGAATACCTCACACCTCACAATATTATTTTTAGTCCTAAAATTTGCACCGAGGTCGCTGTGTGAGTAAGATAAGCGACCCTAGTGGCCGACACAAACACCGGGCCCATCTAGGAGTGGCACTGCAGTGTCACGCAGGATGTCCCTTCCAAAAAACCCTCCCCAAACAGCACATGACGCAAAGAAAAAAAGAGGCGCAATGAGGTAGCTGTGTGAGTAAGATTAGCGACCCTAGTGGCCGACACAAACACCGGGCCCATCTAGGAGTGGCACTGCAGTGTCACGCAGGATGTCCCTTCCAAAAAACCCTCCCCAAACAGCACATGACGCAAAGAAAAAAAGAGGCGCAATGAGGTAGCTGACTGTGTGAGTAAGATTAGCGACCCTAGTGGCCGACACAAACACCGGGCCCATCTAGGAGTGGCACTGCAGTTTCACGCAGGATGTCCCTTCCAAAAAACCCTCCCCAATCAGCACATGATGCAAAGAAAAAGAAAAGAAAAAAGAGGTGCAAGATGGAATTGCCCTTGGGCCCTCCCACCCACCCTTATGTTGTATAAACAAAACAGGACATGCACACTTTAACCAACCCATCATTTCAGTGACAGGGTCTGCCACACGACTGTGACTGATATGACGGGTTGGTTTGGACCCCCCGCAAAAAAGAAGCAATTAATCTCTCCTTGCACAAACTGGCTCTACAGAGGCAAGATGTCCACCTCATCTTCACCCTCCGATATATCACCGTGTACATCCCCCTCCTCACAGATTATCAATTCTTCCCCACTGGAATCCACCATCTCAGCTCCCTGTGTACTTTGTGGAGGCAATTGCTGCTGGTCAATGTCTCCGCGGAGGAATTGATTATAATTCATTTTAATGAACATCATCTTCTCCACATTTTCTGGATGTAACCTCGTACGCCGATTGCTGACAAGGTGAGCGGCGGCACTAAACACTCTTTCGGAGTACACACTTGTGGGAGGGCAACTTAGGTAGAATAAAGCCAGTTTGTGCAAGGGCCTCCAAATTGCCTCTTTTTCCTGCCAGTATAAGTACGGACTATGTGACGTGCCTACTTGGATGCGGTCACTCATATAATCCTCCACCATTCTATCAATGTTGAGAGAATCATATGCAGTGACAGTAGACGACATGTCCGTAATCGTTGTCAGGTCCTTCAGTCCGGACCAGATGTCAGCATCAGCAGTCGCTCCAGACTGCCCTGCATCACCGCCAGCGGGTGGGCTCGGAATTCTGAGCCTTTTCCTCGCACCCCCAGTTGCGGGAGAATGTGAAGGAGGAGATGTTGACAGGTCGCGTTCCGCTTGACTTGACAATTTTGTCACCAGCAGGTCTTTCAACCCCAGCAGACCTGTGTCTGCCGGAAAGAGAGATCCAAGGTAGGCTTTAAATCTAGGATCGAGCACGGTGGCCAAAATGTAGTGCTCTGATTTCAACAGATTGACCACCCGTGAATCCTTGTTAAGCGAATTAAGGGCTGCATCCACAAGTCCCACATGCCTAGTGGAATCGCTCCCTTTTAGCTCCTTCTTCAATGCCTCCAGCTTCTTCTGCAAAAGCCTGATGAGGGGAATGACCTGACTCAGGCTGGCAGTGTCTGAACTGACTTCACGTGTGGCAAGTTCAAAGGGCATCAGAACCTTGCACAACGTTGAAATCATTCTCCACTGCACTTGAGACAGGTGCATTCCACCTACTATATCGTGCTCAATTGTATAGGCTTGAATGGCCTTTTGCTGCTCCTCCAACCTCTGAAGCATATAGAGGGTTGAATTCCACCTCGTTACCACTTCTTGCTTCAGATGATGGCAGGGCAGGTTCAGTAGTTTTTGGTGGAGCTCCAGTCTTCTGTACGTGGTGCCTGTACGCCGAAAGTGTCCCGCAATTCTTCTGGCCACCGACAGCATCTCTTGCACGCCCCTGTCGTTTTTTTAAAAATTCTGCACCACCAAATTCAAGGTATGTGCAAAACATGGGACGTGCTGGAATTTGCCCATATTTAATGCACACACAATATTGCTGGCGTTGTCCGATGCCACAAATCCACAGGAGAGTCCAATTGGGGTAAGCCATTCCGCGATGATCTTCCTCAGTTGCCGTAAGAGGTTTTCAGCTGTGTGCGTATTCTGGAAAGCGGTGATACAAAGCGTAGCCTGCCTAGGAAAGAGTTGGCGTTTGCGAGATGCTGCTACTGGTGCCGCCGCTGCTGTTCTTGCGGCGGGAGTCCATACATCTACCCAGTGGGCTGTCACAGTCATATAGTCCTGACCCTGCCCTGCTCCACTTGTCCACATGTCCGTGGTTAAGTGGACATTGGGTACAACTGCATTTTTTAGGACACTGGTGAGTCTTTTTCTGACGTCCGTGTACATTCTCGGTATCGCCTGCCTAGAGAAGTGGAACCTAGATGGTATTTGGTAACGGGGGCACACTGCCACAATAAATTGTCTAGTTCCCTGTGAACTAACGGCGGATACCGGACGCACGTCTAACACCAACATAGTTGTCAAGGACTCAGTTATCCGCTTTGCAGTAGGATGACTGCTGTGATATTTCATCTTCCTCGCAAAGGACTGTTGAACAGTCAATTGCTTACTGGAAGTAGTACAAGTGGGCTTACGACTTCCCCTCTGGGATGACCATCGACTCCCAGCGGCAACAACAGCAGCGCCAGCAGCAGTAGGCGTTACACGCAAGGATGCATCGGAGGAATCCCAGGCAGGAGAGGACTCGTCAGAATTGCCAGTGACATGGCCTGCAGGACTATTGGCATTCCTGGGGAAGGAGGAAATTGACACTGAGGGAGTTGGTGGGGTGGTTTGCGTGAGCTTGGTTACAAGAGGAAGGGATTTACTGGTCAGTGGACTGCTTCCGCTGTCACCCAAAGTTTTTGAACTTGTCACTGACTTATTATGAATGCGCTGCAGGTGACGTATAAGGGAGGATGTTCCGAGGTGGTTAACGTCCTTACCCCTACTTATTACAGCTTGACAAAGGGAACACACGGCTTGACACCTGTTGTCCGCATTTCTGGTGAAATACCTCCACACCTAAGAGCTGATTTTTTTGGTATTTTCACCTGGCATGTCAACGGCCATATTCCTCCCACGGACAACAGGTGTCTCCCCGGGTGCCTGACTTAAACAAACCACCTCACCATCAGAATCCTCCTGGTCAATTTCCTCCCCAGCGCCAGCAACACCCATATCCTCCTCATCCTGGTGTACTTCAACACTGACATCTTCAATCTGACTATCAGGAACTGGACTGCGGGTGCTCCTTCCAGCACTTGCAGGGGGCGTGCAAATGGTGGAAGGCGCATGCTCTTCACGTCCAGTGTTGGGAAGGTCAGGCATCGCAACTGACACAATTGGACTCTCCTTGTGGATTTGGGATTTCAAAGAACGCACAGTTCTTTGCGGTGCTTTTGCCAGCTTGAGTCTTTTCAGTTTTCTAGCGAGAGGCTGAGTGCTTCCATCCTCATGTGAAGCTGAACCACTAGCCATGAACATAGGCCAGGGCCTCAGCCGTTCCTTGCCACTCCGTGTGGTAAATGGCATATTGGCAAGTTTACGCTTCTCCTCCGACAATTTTATTTTAGGTTTTGGAGTCCTTTTTTTACTGATATTTGGTGTTTTGGTTTTGACATGCTCTGTACTATGCCATTGGGCATCGGCCTTGGCAGACGACGTTGCTGGCATTTCATCGTCTCGGCCATGACTAGTGGCAGCAGCTTCAGCACGAGGTGGAAGTGGATCTTGATCTTTCCCTAATTTTGGAACCTCAACATTTTTGTTCTCCATATTTTAATAGGCACAACTAAAAGGCACCTCAGGTAAACAATGGAGATGGATGGATTGGATACTAGTATACAATTATGGACGGGCTGCCGAGTGCCGACACAGAGGTAGCCACAGCCGTGAACTACCGCACTGTACTGTGTCTGCTGCTAATATATAGACTGGTTGATAAAGAGATAGTATACTCGTAACTAGTATGTATGTATGTATAAAGAAAGAAAAAAAAACCACGGTTAGGTGGTATATACAATTATGGACGGGCTGCCGAGTGCCGACACAGAGGTAGCCACAGCCGTGAACTACCGCACTGTACTGTGTCTGCTGCTAATATATAGACTGGTTGATAAAGAGATAGTATACTCGTAACTAGTATGTATGTATAAAGAAAGAAAAAAAAACCACGGTTAGGTGGTATATACAATTATGGACGGGCTGCCGAGTGCCGACACAGAGGTAGCCACAGCCGTGAACTACCGCACTGTACTGTGTCTGCTGCTAATATATAGACTGGTTGATAAAGAGATAGTATACTCGTAACTAGTATGTATGTATAAAGAAAGAAAAAAAAACCACGGTTAGGTGGTATATACAATTATGGACGGGCTGCCGAGTGCCGACACAGAGGTAGCCACAGCCGTGAACTACCGCACTGTACTGTGTCTGCTGCTAATATATAGACTGGTTGATAAAGAGATAGTATACTCGTAACTAGTATGTATGTATAAAGAAAGAAAAAAAAAACACGGTTAGGTGGTATATACAATTATGGACGGGCTGCCGAGTGCCGACACAGAGGTAGCCACAGCCGTGAACTACCGCACTGTACTGTGTCTGCTGCTAATATATAGACTGGTTGATAAAGAGATAGTATACTCGTAACTAGTATGTATGTATAAAGAAAGAAAAAAAAACCACGGTTAGGTGGTATATACAATTATGGACGGGCTGCCGAGTGCCGACACAGAGGTAGCCACAGCCGTGAACTACCGCACTGTACTGTGTCTGCTGCTAATATATAGACTGGTTGATAAAGAGATAGTATACTCGTAACTAGTATGTATGTATAAAGAAAGAAAAAAAAACCACGGTTAGGTGGTATATACAATTATGGACGGGCTGCCGAGTGCCGACACAGAGGTAGCCACAGCCGTGAACTACCGCACTGTACTGTGTCTGCTGCTAATATAGACTGGTTGATAAAGAGATAGTATACTCGTAACTAGTATGTATGTATAAAGAAAGAAAAAAAAACCACGGTTAGGTGGTATATACAATTATGGACGGGCTGCCGAGTGCCAACACAGAGGTAGCCACAGCCGTGAACTACCGCACTGTACTGTGTCTGCTGCTAATATAGACTGGTTGATAAAGAGATAGTATACTACTACTAATATTATATATACTGGTGGTCAGGTCACTGGTCACTAGTCACACTGGCAGTGGCACTCCTGCAGCAAAAGTGTGCACTGTTTTAATATAATATTATGTACTCCTGGCTCCTGCTATAACCTATAACTGGCACTGCAGTAGTGCTCCCCAGTCTCCCCCACAATTATAAGCTGTGTGAGCTGAGCAGTCAGACAGATATATAATATATATAGATGATGCAGCACACTGGCCTGAGCCTGAGCAGTGCACACAGATATGGTATGTGACTGACTGAGTCACTGTGTGTATCGCTTTTTTCAGGCAGAGAACGGATATATTAAATAAACTGCACTGTGTGTCTGGTGGTCACTCACTATATAATATATTATGTACTCCTGGCTCCTGCTATAACCTATAACTGGCACTGCAGTAGTGCTCCCCAGTCTCCCCCACAATTATAAGCTGTGTGAGCTGAGCAGTCAGACAGATATATATAATATTATATATAGATAATAGATGATGCAGCACACTGGCCTGAGCCTGAGCAGTGCACACAGATATGGTATGTGACTGAGTCACTGTGTGCTGTGTATCGCTTTTTTCAGGCAGAGAACGGATTATAAATAAAACTGGTGGTCACTATCAGCAAAACTCTGCACTGTACTGAGTACTCCTAATGCTCCCCAAAATTAGTAAATCAAGTGTCTCTCTAATCTATTCTAAACGGAGAGGACGCCAGCCACGTCCTCTCCCTATCAATCTCAATGCACGTGTGAAAATGGCGGCGACGCGCGGCTCCTTATATAGAATCCGAGTCTCGCGAGAATCCGACAGCGTCATGATGACGTTCGGGCGCGCTCGGGTTAACCGAGCAAGGCGGGAAGATCCGAGTCGCTCGGACCCGTGAAAAAAAACATGAAGTTCTGGCGGGTTCGGATTCAGAGAAACCGAACCCGCTCATCTCTATATTTTTGTTCCTGCTACCACAGTGCATTGCCTTACACTTGTCTGTGTTTAAACGCATTCTCCATTTGGCTGCCCATGCTTCTAATTTAACTAAGTCATTCTGAAGAGACTCAGCATCCTCCTCTGTATTTATAGCCTTACACAATTTGGTATCATCTCAAAAATTGACACCATGCTCTCTAGACCTTCTGTTAGGTCGTTAATGAAAATGTTGAACAATAGCGGTCCTAATACCGAGCCTTGTGGCACACCACTTAGCACTTCAGTCCAATTTGAAAGAGATTCGTTAACCACAACGCGCTGCTCTCTATTAACTAACCAATTCTTGACCCAAGTGCATATAGAGCTTCCTAGCCCTATTTCTTGTAGCTTGTAGATAAGCCGCATGTGTGGTACTGTGTCGAAAGCTTTGGAAAATGCTAAAAAGAAACATCTACCTCTTTACCCTGATCGAGGTTTGCACTTACTGTTTCATAAAAACCATGTAAGTTGGTTTGACAGGATCTGTCCTTCACAAATCCATGTTGATTCCTTTTAATGAACTTATTGGCTTCAAGGAACTTCTGAATGCTATCCCTCAGAATACCTTCCAGTACTTTTCCCACTATAGATGTAAGACTAACTGGTCTATAATTACCCAGTTCAGTTTTACTTCCCTTTTTGAATATAGATATATAGATATAGGATAGATAGGTACTGTATGTAGATAGATATAGGAATATATAGATACCTCTATATTTCTCTGCCTTTCCATAGATAGCTATAGATACATAGATATAAGAAAGTAGATAGATATATAGTTGTAGGTGGAATAGATAGAAAGATTTAGAGAGAAATATATCTATCTTAGGGCCTTATTCAGATCTGATCGCAGCAGCAAATTTGTTAGGTAATGGGCAAAACCATGTGCACTGCAGGGGAGGCAGATATAACATGTGCAGAGAGAGTTAGATTAAGGTGTGGTGTGTTCAAACTGAAATGTAAACTGAAGTGTAAAAATAAAGCAGCCAGTATTTACCCTGCACAGAAACAAAATGACCCACCCAAATCTAACTCTATCTGCACATGTTACGTCTGCCCCACCTGCAGTGCACATGGTTTTGTACATTAGCTAACAAATTTGCTGCTATGATCAGGTCTGAATTAGGCCCTTAGATAGATATACTGTAGGTAAACAGAGATCAATTACTCTGACATAGGTATCGGTAGATTTTTGTAGATTACTATGGGTAGATGAATGTTGCTATAGATAGCAATCTCTATTCTACCTATTTATCTTTACATACAATATAGGGCATGTAATTGGAGCTGTGCCCCCATCGTTGCAAAGTACAGAGATGTTCAGTACTTAGCCATGCGCAGGACCCATTCTGCGCATGCATGATCAGGTCCAGAAGAACCAGACTGTCAGTGAGTGACAGTCTACTGCCCTCATATACAGTGACAGTAGACATGTCAGTGATTGTAGTCAGCTCCTTTTGTCTGGACCAGAAGTCAAAAGTCTTTCCGTACTGAGGTTCATCACTGCCAGTGGGTATCTTTGGAAAGTTTAGTTATTTCCTCACTGCCGCAGTTGCCAGAGAAAATGAAGGAGTAGATGTTGGCTTGTCACATTCCACTTGAGCTGACAATTTTCTCAACAATAGCTCTTTGCATCTCTGCAGATTTCTGCCTGTTGGAAATAAAGACACAACGTATGACTTAAATTCAGATCAAGTACGGTCGCCAACATATAGTGCTCTGATTTCAAGAGATTGACGACCCTTGAATCCTGGGAAAGCGATTGAAGGGCTTGATCTGCAAGTCCAACATACTTAGTAGGAGTGCTATAGCTCTGTTTCAGATACTCCTTCACTTTCTCCAGCTGCTTTTACAAAAGCCTGATGAGGGGAGTTATCTGACTCAAGCTTGCAGTGTCTGAATTTAGGGGGTAATTCAGAGGTGATCATAGCAGCAAATTTGTTAGTGTCAAAGTAGAAAAATATTGCAGTACACACATCACGTACAAACTACACACAGATGACCCCACTGCTTGCACTTGTTCAGTCGTGCGTGCGCATATCCACAATTTGCGTATGGTCGCTCCAGCGATCCTGCGCATTAGCGCGTGGTATGAGTATTTACGGTAGAGTTTGTGAACGCATGGAAGGCTATCAAAACACATTACATATTTAATCCAAATAGTGCACAATGTACACATAGTATCCCTGCACCTCATCAGAAAGTAATAACAGTTTAAATGGTAACAGAACAAAGGGATTCACCTTTACAAAATAGGAGGGGACAGAACAAGGTCATAAGGTGGTGTTTGGTATCCAGCTGAAGGGTATTTTAAGGGTAACATTCCGGTGTTGGTTTGAGAAAGATCGCATGTTCCTGCGGATAGTTATGTGCAGGAGCAGAATATAGATATAAACTGTATTTACTGTACATTATGTATGCGGCGGGAATCCAGAGGAGACCACCCATAAGAGCAGTTGGGAATGACATCGCCTACCTATTCAAACCGACCTATGACCTCTCCTGTACTGTAAATGTGCATTCCTGTGTCCAATGGACAAAGAGATTACAGTATCTATTGTATTGCTTTTTGGAAGAATTGTATAAAGAGAGTTGCTGCAGGCCTGGTCTGACACAAGACTCACAAAGTTATCTATCAAATGACCGAGGACCGGGCCGGGAAGCGCAAGCATATCTGCTCACGTATGTACCATTGAATTTAGCCATTTACTCTGTTATATTATATTGTATTGTATTGTTTGTATTGTAGCCCCCCTTTTAGCAATAATCCACTGTGGTGTCGGAACCCAGCGGTAAAATCACAATTGGTGTCGTGTCTTCATTGCCCTGCTAAGGTTTAAAGTGTATTTTCATTGCATTGCATAACTGTTCAGGGTTTGTGGTGTATCTCTGGGTGTGTACGCGCTGTGAGTACTTTGTACCGTCAGCGCGGCGTTTGTATGTGAAGTCCGTACGCAGTACGGGACTTTGTACGCTAATAGCGTACAAAGTGCGCAGAGTGTGTGTTAAATACAGCGGCCGCAGCGGCTCCATGGTAAAGTGTATTTAAGGTGTGTTTAAGGTATAGCTTACTTTCCTAAGGATATTTTCAGCATTATCAATTGGGGGCTCTCCGGTTTTCCAAAAACATACTACATAACAGGTCACAGCAGACTCAATCTATCAGCAAAAGGGTGGACAGAAAGTATCCTATGTATCCTTTTCTTGGTCGATGAATGCTGAAAACCCTGCTTGATTGCTGATTAGATGGCGTCTGCTCTGTATGGTTTGTAGAGATGCTGGTAGAACCCGTAAGGTAAACAGGAAAAAAGCTATTTAAAATTTGTGAATTTCTTTTTGGCGCCAAAACCGTACACAGCACCCATACTCTTTGCATACTCTCTCACATTGTTGCCATAACATTCAGATTGCTCGATTCATTTAAACTTGTGTGAAACCGGAGATATTTGTTGCTATATAGTTAATAAATAAATAAATAAATATTTAAGGAAGTAAGCGTAAAGCACAAACACAGTATGGCCGATTTGTAAAGGTTTATACAGAAAGAAACTGTGTTGTGTTTAGTGGGCAATAGTAGTTTAATTGCTCACATTTATAGAAGTTGTGTGATCTGTTTTATTGCGTACGCACATTGGTATACGTGGTCCGGAACGTGAGGACAGCGTACAAAAACGTGCACGTAGTGCAAGGCCGAACACGTGGCATAGAGGTACGCACGGTTGCGTAATTACACAAGCTTGCGTAGGGTTGTGCGCGCATAATAAAACCACACGATAGGTTCGTTTAGTTTAAATGTGGGACAGTAGCCACGCTACAATAGCACCAAACCACCCGGTTTCTAAATAAATTTAGTATAAAAACAAAATTTAGTATAAATAAAAAAAATTCCAATTGCCTCTGAGGGTAAAGCTGCCAACTTGAATGAATCCTAATTTTCTGTACAGAAAAATAAAGTGTATTTGAGTGAGCGTATGCAGGAGTGAGTGGATACTGAACCCAAGAACTGAAGTGGTCTAGGTGGTCTAAGCTAGGTGGTCTAGGTGGACACACTGGGTTAGTAGAGTCCCGGTGGCGTAGGGTTCGCAACCCTGCATTATTAACTAGGTGGTCTTAGTGGACTGAGTGGTATCCCATACAACTCTTAGTGGTCTGAAGTGGTCTAGGCTAGGTGGTCTACAGCAATAGTAGGGCATATAGATAACTAGTATCTATAGGCTGTGCTACTGCATCACATGTCCGTTTGTTCTGCACAGCGCAACGTGATATTATTGTGTCATATGCGCTGTGGAAGAGCATACGCAGACGTGATTGTATAGACAAAGGGGTTTTTCTTTGATAACTTCGGGAAATCTCCCTGGTGGGCTTCACTGGAAAGGGTGAAAGATAGTTATCTAATTTCTCTGTTTTTCACCCTACAAACAATTCCAGTTGAAAGATACCGAAAAGGAAATTTTCACTGCCTCTCTCAGGAAAATATTCCAAACAGAACTTCCACCGAAAGAAATTACGGTGTAAGGTCTGATAGGAGCCCTAAGTTGGGCACATTGCGATCCGCTACCAACAGTGTATCGTTGTACTGGCCAGCGTGGGCGAGAGCGAGTGGAAGGCACTCGGGTATACTTCCACCGTCTACTTATATTGAGTATTTTGGTGTTTGTGGGAATTTTTTTAAAATTATTAGAAGAGACCCACAAATATGGGAGCCAGTTGCTCAAGTAAGAGATGTTTAGACAGGGTTCAGGCAGAATTGTGGCCAAAAGGCGCAGCAAGGTTTATCATGTGTGAAAAATATGGTTCACACACAGAAGTTTTATGCAATGAGTGGGTATGTATGACTAACAATGATAGACAGAGGCGGAACTACCGGCAGTGCAGGCAGTGCACTGCACTGGGGCCCGCCTCTGTCCAGGGGCCCAAGCATGTAATGAGTCAAACTGACTCATTACATGCCGCTGTGCGCTGCGGGCAACCGCTGCCCGCAGCGCACAGCCGCCCGGCGAAGAGAGGAGAGGAGAGGAGCAGCGGTACTACAGACGGGGGAAGGAGGAGGAGGGAGGCTGAGAAGGGAGCCGCAGCAGCGCTTTGTTACTGGTGGAGGCGCTGCTGCTGCTGCCCCTCTGCTTCCCTATAGGCTGTCTTCCGAGAACAGCCTATAGGGAAGCAGAGGGGCAGCAGCAGCAGCGCCTCCACCAGTAACACAGCGCTGCTGCGGCTCCCTTCTCAGCCTCCCTCCTCCTCCTTCTCTCCAGCCCGGGAATCGTCTCTGACGCTGCACCGAGGAGCCTGAGCCAGCGGAGAGGGTAAGTATAATTCTTCTTTCTTTCTTTCTTTCTTTCTTTCTTTCTTTCTTTCTTTCTTTCTTTCTTTCTTTCTTTCTTTCTTTCTTTCTTTCTTTCCTTCTTTCCTTCTTTCTTTCCTTCTTTCTTGTGCCTGCCTGCCGCAATGTGTAAAAATGGGGGACTACCTGCCGCACTGTGTAAAAATGGGGGACTACCTGCTGCACTGTGTAAAAAGGGGGGACTACATGCCGCAATGTGTAAAAAGGGGGGCATACCTGCCGCAATGTGTAAAAAGGGGGGACTGCCTGCAGCAATGTGTAAAAAGGGGGGACTGCCTGCAGCAATGTGTAAAAAGGGGGGACTGCCTGCAGCAATGTGTAAAAAGGGGGGACTGCCTGCCGCAATGTGTAAAAAGGGGGGACTGCCTGCCGCAATGTGTAAAAATGGGGGACTGCCTGCCGCTATGTGTAAAAAGGGGTAATCTGCCCGACGCAATGTGTAAAAAGGGGAATCTGCCTGCCGTAATGTGTAAAAAAGGGGGACTGCCTGACGCTATGTGTAAAACAGGGGGACTGCCTGACGCTATGTGTAAAAATGGGGAATCTGCCTGCTGCTATGTGTAAAAATGGGGAATCTGCCTGCCGTAATGTGTAAAAATGGGGACGCTGTCTGCCGTAATGTGTAACAAGGGCACGCTGTCTGCCGTAATGTGTAACAAGGGCACGCGGTCTGCCGTAATGTGTAACAAGGGCACGCTGTCTGCCGTAATGTGTAAAAAGGGCACGCTGTCTGCCGCTATGTGTAACAAGGGCACGCTGTCTGCTGTAATGTGTAAAAAGGGCACGCTGTCTGCCGTAATGTGTAACAAGGGCACGCGGTCTGCCGTTATGTGTAAAAAGGGCACGCTGTCTGCTGTAATGTGTAAAAAGAGGAATCTGTTCGCTGTAAGGTGTAAAAGGGTCTCTACCTGGTGTAGTGGTGCTACTGTGCGGCGTAATTTGAATAATGGAGACTACTGTGTTGGTATTATTTTGTGGCCACACCCCTTCCCCACGAAGCCACGCCACTATGTATTTTTGCGCGCGCCTACGGCGCGCACTGCCCCTGGGGTGGACTTGGATGGGGAGGGGGGGGGGGGGCCCAAAGCATTTTGTCGCACCTGGGCCCACCGCTTGCTTGTTCCGCCACTGATGATAGGGTACCATTCCCTAGAGTGGGCAGCTTTGAACCAGAGGTATTACAGAACTTAAGGTTAAGGATATGTCTGATAAAATCCAAGAAACAAAGGATTAAACATACAGACTGATTAAATTTATGGCAACAGGAGGGGGATAGGCAAAGGGAATTAGCTCGCGCAGCAGGTTCCAAACCTAGTGGGAAAACAATGGCGACCGCACAACCACCACCATATATTGTTGCGGAGAAAATGGCTACAGGCAATGATACATTGGTACAGAATAGGAGTGTAATTGCAAAATGTACTAACGCTAACCCTTGCCAGCTGTACCCTGTTTTAAATTTTCCCCAGGAATGCGAACAAGAAGATGAGCCGAGCACGATATCGGCACTCTCTCTAGCAGCCACCATACAAGACACTCAGGTGGGCACGGCCCAACCAACAAGAGCAGTAGTCAGGCCCCCTAGTGGAGGGATAAGTGAGGTCGTGTCCACAGGTAAGTACGGTACCATACATTATGCAGAGACAATAGCACCTCGCATTGTAGAGTCAAATCAAAATTATGTAATTGAATTAAATCCTGTCAGGGTGATCGCAGTCCCCAATGGGAAGACTGATGCTCAGGGAGTAACTCCCGTCAGGAACATTGCCATGCATTGTCCCTGGTCCCGGACAGAATTAAGGTCAATCATGTCAGAATTTCCCGATCCCAGAAAAGATCTAGTCGCATGCCAGAGGTTCATTAAAGAGTTAGGTAACGCCACCGAACCCACAAACAAAGATTGGCGAACAGTGCTATGGGTATGTTTACCCTCCAATATTGACCCCGCAAAATTTAAAACTGATTGCAACTTAGACGCAGAAGTAACTCTCACTGATGAGTACACTCAGGAGAATGTACGACAAATCAATCTGCAATTAGGAATATATTTCCCTACTGTTGTCAAATGGAATAAAATCTTTTCCATAAGACAAAAGGAAGGTGAAACGGCATCCGAATATTTCCATCGAGCACTGCAGGAAATGGCTAGATACACTGGGATCGAGGACATTAGAGACAATGTACATCATAGGGAGGTAGCTGTTTCAGTATTAATGGACGGGTTGAAGGAGGCACTCAGAACAAGGGTACAGACCTCTCTACCAAACTGGAGAGGTATCTCGGTGGCTGCATTGAGAGAGTCCGCTATCGAGCATGATAGGAACATCATTAAACACAGGGAGTCACAGGGGGAAAAACTGATGACGGTAAGTATACAGGCCCTTACAGCAAAACCCCATCAGCCGAAAACCCGGACCCCTGTTGTTTGGGACAGACCTAAAACATGTTACATTTGTAGGAAGGAAGGCATTTTGCCATAGACTGTAAGAGTAGTAGAGCGCATAGCCAAGATAGACCTCTAGACAGAGAATACGAACCACACTACTACTCACATAATTGGGATCAGGGACCACATAGGAGAAGTTACGAGCCACATGCAGGGGAAACAAGGAGGTACCCACCAAGGAGAGATGGGCAGACCTCCGGAAATTCTCAGCTACCTCCCCCACATATCGTAGCTGCCAATGCGCTGCGGGAGGGTCTCACCACACAATAGGGGTTGGGCCACACCTGTAGTCTGCAGCCAGTGCAGTTGATTGCTAGCCTTGGTAGTGAGCCTGAGGTCACGGTTGATGTAGCTGGTGTATCATTGCCTTTTCTTGTAGATACAGGGGCGGCCAGGTCAGTGCTAAATTCGACTGTAGGTATAAAAACCACGGGTAAAACAATTTTGGCAGTGGGAGTAACAGGAACGGTGCAGCACTACCCTTTGAGTAGACCGGCAGAGATTACGATAGGGCCACTGCAGACAAAACACTCTTTTCTGCTGGCTGCATCGGCTCCGACTAATCTGCTCGGCAGAGATTTATTGTGTAAAATGCGGTGTGTCATATATTGTACTCCTGAGGGTGTCTTCTTGGATATACCCGAGAATCACGTTCAAGAAGTGCAAGATATATTAGACACCCCTCAAAGGCTAATGTCGCACTCTGCTGTTATAGACAAGTGTCCATCAAAGGTAGAGGAAATGATCTCACAAATACCGGGTTCCCTTTGGACCAAAGATGGACAAGACACTGGATTGATGGCGAATGTAGCTCCAGTAGTAGTGCAAGTAAAATATGGTAGGATAGCTCAAAAAATCCCTCAGTATCCTCTGAAGCCAGAGGTAGAATTTGGAGTGTACCCCGTCATAGAGCGGTTGCTACAACAGGGCATCCTGGTCAGGACGTCCAGCACTGCCAATAGTCCCATCTTCCCTGTGAAAAAGAGTGGGGGGAGGGGTAACAGGCTAGTGCAGGATCTAAGGGGGATAAACAAGATAATTGAGAGCCAATTCCCCGTAGTGCCCAATCCAGCTGTCATCCTCATGCAAATTCCCCCTACTGCGAAATATTTACTGTTATTGACCTCTGTTCTGCTTTCTTTTCTGTCCCTCTGCACCCTGACAGCCAAAACCTCTTTGCATTTACATACAGAGGAGTACAGTACACCTGGACTCGTCTACCCCAAGACTTCATTGACAGCCCGAGTATTTTCTTCCAGGCCTTGCATGACTGTTTACAATCCTTTCAACCTGAGAGTGGATCAGTGCTAATACAGTATGTCGATGACTTATTGTTGTGTTCTGATTCACTCGAATCGTCCTTGAAAGGCACGAAACAGCTTCTGTTTCATCTTTCCCAAACAGGACACAAGGTTTCGAAGGAAAAGTTGCAGTTGTGTCAGACCAGGGTAAAATATTTGGGACATTGCTTGACTCAAAGACTTAGACACCTCACCGCTGATAGAATACAGGCGATTCGCGACATGACTCTACCTCAAACGCAGCAACAGATCCGCACTTTCCTTGGAATGTGTGGGTACTGTCGAAACTGGATTCCAGGGTTCTCTATACTGGCTTTACATTTGCAAGAAATGGTCTCTTCAAACAAACCAGAACGGGTCTCGCACACAGATGAGTCCGAACTGGCATTTGAGAGACTCAAACAGTGCCTATCCCAGGCACCTGCATTAGGTATGCCAGATTATTGGAAGCCCTTTGAATTATACGGTACAGAAAGTGCAGGGTGCGCGGCAGGAGTTTTAACCCAGAGACATGGTGATGCCAGCAGGCCGGTAGCTTACTACAGTGCACAGTTGGACACTGTAGCGCGGTCTCTCCCCACATGCTTGCGAAGTGTTGCAGCGATAGCTTTGCTAGTAAGTAAAAGCGAGGACGTAGTGTTAGGACACAACCTGACCATCCATACACCTCATGCAGTATCAGCCCGACTGAACTCCGCCTAAACCATACATGTCTCATCTGCTCGGTTTACAAAGTGGGAATTATCACTGATGGCCCCTGTAAACATCACCATTAAGAGATGCAGCTCACTAAATCCTGCAACTTACTTGCCAAGTGTGCCTGGACAGGCACAAAGGGTGGAGGATGAGAATGATGGTGAAGGAGGATTTGGTGCAGACACTGATACGCATGATTGTATGGAATACCTGAATCAGACTTTCACAGCGAGACCTGACATCAGTGACAACCCACTGGAAGGGGTAGACTTTACCTTTTACACTGATGGTAGTTGCCACAGACAGACGGACTCGGGAGACCTGTGCACTGGATACGCAGTTGTAGACGACAGAGGTCATAGAAGCTGAACCCCTGGGCCCACCGCACTCAGCACAAGTTGCTGAGTTGGTCGCCCTAACCAGAGCGTGTGAATTGGCCAAGGGTAAGTCAGCTAATATATACACTGATTCTAGGTATGCCTTTGGAGTAGTGCATGATTTCGGGGCCCTATGGCACCTCAGAAATTTCATGACGGCAGCTGGCACACCTGTAGCGCATGCGTCCCACATAAAAAGACTTCTAACAGTGATACAGGAACCAGACAGAGTGGCTGTTATCAAGTGCAAAGCACATACTTACAACCAAGACCCAATTTCACTTGGTAACAGCCGGGCAGACGAAGCTGCTAAATGAGCAGCCAGCACCCCCATACAAACGAACATCACATCACTGATGACATTTAACATGATCAATACACAACAATTAATTGAAATGTAAGATTTGTGTTCTCTACAGGAAAAGGCAGTCTGGAGGTCAAAGGGATATGGCCAGGAATCCTCAGGACTGTGGACAGGTGGACAAGGTAAGCCAGTAGCCCCCAGAGCATATCTTCCAAGCTTAGCTGAGGAGGCACACGGTCTGACTCATCTGGGTAAAGAGGGTATGTGTAAGCTGGTGAGAGCCTACTGGTGTGCGCCAGGATTCTCTTCTCATGCAGGTAAGAGAGCAATGACATGTTTTACTTGCTTGAGGAAGAATATTGGAAAGTCAATACCAACAGAGCCATCCCATATCCCTCTGACAGGCGGCCCTTTTCAGGTAATACAAATCGATTTCATACAGTTACCATGCTGTAGGAATTTAAAATATGTGTTAGTTTGTATTGATGTATTTTCAAATTGGGTAGAAGCGTTCCCTGCTGCCACAAATACTGCTACGTTCACTGCAAAGAAAATTGTGCAGGAATTTGTGTGTAGATGTGGTATCCCTAGAATAATTGAAAGTGATAGGGGTACCCATTTTACAGGTGAAGTCTTTCAGGTCATGTGCAAACTGATGCGAATTAATAGCAAGCTGCATACTCCGTACCGTCCACAGGCGAGTGCAAAGGTGGAGAGAGTGAATAGCACTATTAAGAACAAGCTAAACAAATTAATGGTTGAAACTGGATTGTCGTTGCCAGAAGCTTTGCCACTAGTGTTGTACAGCATCAGAACCACTCCCAGGTCTCCCCTTAACCTATCACCCTTTGAAATCCTTTTTGGTCGACAACCTCATGTAATGATAGACCCCCAGGATGATTTGAAATGTAATAATGAAGTGACTGTGAAATATTTGGTTGGGATGAGCCAGCAGCTGAGAAATCAACAGAGAAATTTAAAGCTGGTAATTCCTGACCTACCGAACAGTAATTGTCATGACATGAACCTGGGGATTATGTGATGATTCAAAATTTCTTACGCTCAGGTTGCCTCATAGACAGGTGGGAAGGACCATATCTAGTCTTGTTAACCAGCACAACAGCATTGAAAGTCGCTGAAAGAGAGACGTGGATCCACTCGTCCCACTGCAAGAAGGTCGCTGACCCGGAGAGAACTCGTGACAAAGAGCAGAGTGTAGAGAATCTCGTATTACTGGAGTGTCTGTTCCGGGAAAGTTGAGAGGCAGGACTGTTGAAGGGCATCTGAGCACAGAGAGTAACAAGAGCTAGAATGGTTGTCGTACCACTTTCTTTTTTTTCACCTCCCCCTACATTTTTTCCTTTCTTTTCTCCTTCTTATTTTCCTCCTTTCCCCTAACGAAATGGATCTAATCACAAGAGACTGCGTTTCGGGTTCTGTTAGTAATTCTGGTTTTGATAAGGACAGTTTGTTTTGGTGAGGGTCCCAGAGAGGTCGAGCAGCGATCTGGAATGGGTTCTGATGGCAAGTACAAATTTGTAGGATCTCAGGATCAGCACATCATTTTGGTAAAGGCTGGCATCAGTAAGCGCTCTGGTAGTCAAGGAGCTCGGAGGCACTGTGAGGGGTTATTGTCTGATGAATATTGCATTTGTAGGAATTGTGAGAATATAGTTGAGGATGGGTGCATCCAGAGATGTCAGTCCAACCTTAATATCGACATGGACCGTCATCCGTTGAGTGATTACCACTCACTAGTGGGTAAGGTCTTAAACCAGACAGAATGCTGGGTGTGCTCACAGGTACCTCAAGGTCAGAGCAAGTCAGGATTAGTACCGTACCCTTTAGCAATAGATGAGGTACTCGAATTATGGGGTGGGAGACCGGTGGACAAGAAATTCAATATCTCTAGGCCCCCTAGTTTGAAGCTCCACCAGTATCATGTAGACAGATCCTTATTATGTTTCAATATTTCCAATTACCAAAAACCGGGAAATTGGGAAGTGACATGGAATAACCAGACAATGACCTTTTCACACAGAGCTGATAGGATACCCATAGACTCTGAACTTGTACGCCAAATAGCCAACAGTGGGAGGTATTTCCGGTTTAGGTATACTCGTGGAAGCAAGACCATGTGGGTTGGAAAAGTATCGCAATGGTACTGTGCTCATATCATCCTGCCCTATACTTGTACTGAGCAGATTGGAGAACTAGGGATTGGTTTCTTCACTTGGAAAGTTTGTAATATGGTGATGTTATATTTTGTCCCCTTTGTACTCCCAGATGATGCCTATTTCATATGTGGGAGGAAGACGTACAAGTGGCTTGCCTCGAGCTCAGAGGGATTGTGTTATATTGGGAGAGTACTGACAGAGGTCATGACCATAACCCATGATAAGATGAATGACGTTCACCGCAGTGCTCAGGCTCCTTATACTCATACTCACTATGAACACATCATCAAGAGACACCTCATAGATAGGACAGAGCACGCAGCCTCTGATTTGATCCACGAATCCACTGGGATTCAATTCCTTCTCGCATTAGACATCACCCGTACTACCAGAGGAATGATAAATTATAGGTATATCCATGCACTAGCGAACTTGATAGATAATATCACTGAGATGTATGAGGACACCTTCAGGTATACGGGAAGGGAGTTACAAGCTTACAAGAAGGAACTGATTCAGCACAGGATGGTCCTAAATTATATCACAGCCGTGACAGGTGGGTACTGTGTTACTCTGGCAACTCAATATGTGGTGAAGTGCTGTATGTATATTACGAACAGTACTGATGACCCAACGGAGATTATCGATCAAAAGATGGACTATATCTTGCAGTTGAAGTGGGAGTTCAGGAGGAAACACAACCTTACCTTGGCGACTGTGAGTAATGAACTGACCGGCTGGGTCTCATGGTTGAGCCCACGAAATTGGTTCTCAGGTTTAGGAGAGTGGGCTCAAAATGTTATTATGAGTGTAGGGAAGCTTCTCCTTTGTATCCTGGGAGTTGTCATAATTATTGGTTTGATATTTAGGTGTGTTCGAATTCTGACGCGGCGCAAGCACGGCACAAAGTTGATGAGTCTAAGGAGCAAAGGCGCTGTTATAGTAGCAGATTTCATTTATGACCCATCCATAGAGACCGTGTTATGATAAGGATTGCAAATGAATTTCATGGCCTGTTTCTTTCACCCGTTTTTCTTTTGTTTCCCCCTCTGCCCAGATACATCCATCCGGAAAAGACATCAGCCCTACCCAAAATGTTTATGTGAATGTATTTTTGATATGTGTCTTATCTTCATCTCTGCAACCTCCAGTTAATGGCACACATAGTCAACAGGTGATATCCACATACTAGCACTCACATATGTTCCCCCTCCATGTATCATCAAATAAATGTGCACCCCATTTGTTGGAACAAGAAGCCAAAAAGAGCTCGGTAGTGATTGTTGGCCCATTTACAGACCCTTAGTACGGGATGAGAAGGATTTAATGTATACTTCGCAATACCTCGAAGCTTATTTAGAACATATACAGCACGATGATACATGCCCCTCAGACATGGATTCATACATACATGCTTTTTACTATCCCACTAGGTCATACATTTCCCACCTACAACTCTCTCCGATCATCAAAGCTTCTGTAGATATTGTATAGATATTTTTCTGTTTAGTGATTAGATAGTGGCAGTTATTGGTGACTGCCAAAGGTGGACTGTCAAAGTCGAAAAATATTGCAGTACACACAAACTACACACAGATGGCCTCCCTGCGTGCACTTGTTCTGTCGTGCGTGCGCATATCCACAATTTGCGTATGGTCGCTCCAGCAGTCCTGCGCATTAGCACGTGGTATGAGTATTTACGGTAGAGTTTGTGAACGCACGGAAGGCTATCAAAACACATTACATATTTAATCCAAATAGTGCACAATGTACACATAGTATCCCTGTACCACATCAGAAAGTAACAACAGTTTTAATGGTAACAGAACAAAGGGATTCACCTTTACAAAATAGGTGGGGACAGAACAAGGTCATAAGGTGGTGTTTGGTATCCAGCTGAAGGGTATTTTAAGGGTAACATTCCGGTGTTGGTTTGAGAAAGATCGCATGTTCCTGCGGATAGTTATGTGCAGGAGCAGAATATAGATATAAACTGTATTTACTGTACATTATGTATGCGGCTGGAATCCAGAGGAGACCACCCACAAGAGCAGTTGGGAATGACATCGCCTACCTATTCAAACCGACCTATGACCTCTCCTTTACTGTAAATGTGCATTCCTGTGTCCAATGGACAAAGAGATTACAGTATCTATTGTATTGCTTTTTGGAAGAATTGTATAAAGAGAGCTGCTACAGGCCTGGTCTGACACAAGACTCACAAAGTTATCTATCAGATGACCGAGGACCGGGCCGGGAAGCGTAAGCGAATCTACTCACATAGGTACCATTGAATGTAGCCATTCACTCTGTTATATTATATTGTATTGTTTGTATTGTAACCCCCCTTTTAGCAATAATCCACTGTGGTGTCGGAACCCAGCGGTAAAATCACAATTGGTGTTGTGTCTTCATTGCCCTGCTAAGGTTTAAAGCATATTTTCATTGCATTGCATAACTGTTCAGGGTTTGTGGTGTATCTCTGGGTGTGTACGCGCTGTGAGTACTTTGTACCATCAGCGCGGCGTTTGTACACGAAGTCCGTACGCAGTACGGGACTTTGTACGCTAATAGCGTACAAAGTGCGCAGAGTGTGTGTTAAGTACAGCGGCTGCAGCGACTCCATGGTAAAGTGTATTTAAGGTGTGTTTAAGGTATAGCTTACTTTCCTAAGGATATTTTCAGCATTATCAGTTAGCATATGGGCAAAACCATGTGCACTGCAGGGGGCGCAGATATAAGCCGCTCATAACTTTATTGTGATTACATAAACCTTTTACTTAAGCTAGCTTATCACTAAATAAAACCACACCACACACTGAAATAAAGACACGGACACAGTAGCTGGAGTTAAAGGTCAGACGATGTTTATTAATCGCTGACCAACTCTTTAAACTAATAATTGAGGCCGAATTAGAATTGAATTGAATATATATTAACTTTAGTTTGGAGGATGGCAAACAGAAAACCGCTGCCAAACACCAGCACCCGTCACCTAGATGACAAACCACCAAACCAAGGAGGGGAGTACACATACCCCGCCTCCTTCCCGCATAACCCGCATTGTGCTGGCCTTACCCCTCTTTCTCTGGCAAACGTTCGGTTCCCGCAGGGGAACGTCTAAATGTCCAACCGCAAGAAAAGGACACACCTGCCGTCCATTTAAAGAGGGAGCCCCACAATGACCACTTATGCCTGTGTGACAGCTGGTTGGCAGCGATTTCCCGCCAATCTGGCTTTCAATAGCCCACAGCAAGAACAAAAAACGTAGACGCATTCTGGGAGGGCGGGCGGGCATAAACTGAAAGGCAAGAGGGAGTCTAGCAAGATGGCCACCCCCTATATACTAACCTAAGACCCTCCTCTTCATCCTGATGCACAACCCCTTAAACCAATAGGAAAAAACCAACCGGGAAAACTGATCTGCCTAGCAACTGCTTAGTCATTTAACAACCAATCACAAAAAGTTGATCGCTTATATGGCCTCAGGCTTATGCAGCCTTCAGCTTATCTAAGCCGCTCATAACTTTATTGTGATTACATAAACCTTTTACTTAAGCTAGCTTATCACTAAATAAAACCACACCACACACTGAAATAAAGACACGGACACAGTAGCTGGAGTTAAAGGTCAGACGATGTTTATTAATCGCTGACCAACTCTTTAAACTAATAATTGAGGCCGAATTAGAATTGAATTGAATATATATTAACTTTAGTTTGGAGGATGGCAAACAGAAAACCGCTGCCAAACACCAGCACCCGTCACCTAGATGACAAACCACCAAACCAAGGAGGGGAGTACACATACCCCGCCTCCTTCCCGCATAACCCGCATTGTGCTGGCCTTACCCCTCTTTCTCTGGCAAACGTTCGGTTCCCGCAGGGGAACGTCTAAATGTCCAACCGCAAGAAAAGGACACACCTGCCGTCCATTTAAAGAGGGAGCCCCACAATGACCACTTATGCCTGTGTGACAGCTGGTTGGCAGCGATTTCCCGCCACCAAGGTTTTCCAAACCGCCACCGCCATCCGCAAACAGAACCTTAACCAACCAGAAACTAACTAGCTCTAACGAAAAAGACCGAAAATATCTTCCAGAAAAAACTGCACTCCTTCCGGAGAAAGGTGAACCCCATCGTCTCTATAGAACTGCCTGTTCCGCAGCACCAGCAGAGGATGCTTAATTGCCACTCCGCCTATGGCCTTGACAAACAGAGACACCGTCGAGTTCACCTTTTTGCGTGCTTTCTCCAGCGCCGAGAAACGCACCGCACCACGCCAATGGAAACGGGGCACCATTTCCGACCAGACAATGCATACCCCAGGCCAGTGACAACGTATCGCCACCACATCCGCCTTTATAGACAAAATCAAGTCTATGCCTTTAACTCGGCCCAGATCATTACCACCCAGATGAATGATAATACAACTGGGGCGACCCCAGCGGCGCTCCCTAGAAAAAAGGACGCGCAACAAATCACCCCATAACATGCCCCTAACACCTAACCATCTAAATTGCCGGGACCCAAAAATCTCAGTCGCCCTAGATGCCATGGGATGTTTCTCCGCCCAAAAAACATATGAATGACCAACCATCCATATGTGGTCTCCAAAATTGCTGACAGCTGTAAAAGAAAATATCCTAATGTCAGATTATGCACATAATCTGTAACTTAAACACAACGTAACCAATAAAACCCAAGTGAAGGAGAAAACTCAAAAAACCTCCCGTGGACCTTGGTAGAACAGCCAATTGAAATTAGGCCCCCTCGGAGGAAAAATTTTAAAAATTCGCTTCACACCCTCGATTCCTGAACGGTAAGCGTTCAAAAACCGACGAGTAAACACGTTTTTGGGTTAGCGCAACAGGCGCACTTATAACTTATCTATACGGACATAGGACTTATAGGAGGCCGACTTCCAGCGACCCAACTCCCGAATAGCCGCTGGTGATGAACCAGCGGCCGCCGCATGGGTAGCCGCCCCAATCCGAAAGGAATGAGTACCGAAGTCCGCCTCCTGCAAGCCCAACGCCGTCAAACATTTCTTGAACACCGATGAGAACTGAAACTTTGTCAGAGGGTCCAACTGCGCGTGCACCAGCAACTGGTTGCCCCCCGGAGGTCTTAACCGCACATACTCTTGCGTCAACCGCAGCGGGCAAACGCCCATACCTCCCTGAGCCTCCAAGGACAACCAGCGACCCCGACCTGTTTGATCTGTCTTGGACCGCAGAATCCTACAGAGCAACAGGCCCTCCTGCAAGCGCACATTCTCGTAGAGCAGACCCGATTCCCGGGACGCCTTGCTGCTCGCCACTAGCTCGCTCACCCGAAAAGCCCCGAAAAAGGCCAGGGCATACGCGCTACTAAACAATGCCACCTCAAATTCCGAGGACGCAATCCGAGGTAGCACACGCAGCAATTCCGCTAGCAGCTGCAACGTTATAGGCCTACGTGAATCCGCAGGCGCCGGGTGCAACCTAGCCCAACCTTTCAGCGCTCTGGAAAGGACAAACGACCCCGTGGGGTCCGTTGTCCCGTGGAGTCGCGAGTGAAAGGCGATGCCCGCAAGGGCAGTAGCCATGGCCGCTTTTGACCTACCGTTTTGGTAATGCTCCCAAACAAAGGTCAACAGGGCGTCGGCCGAGGACTCACCTGCTACCCCGTACCTACTCTGAAAGGCTGACCAATCCCGCCATGCAGCATCATACGCTCGTAGCGTAGAGGGAGCCAGTGCACACCTGGCCAACGCCGTTAGACCGCTTCGACCATCTGCCAGACAGAAGGTGGGCACTGTAACCCCTCTGCCTCCGCTCCCGGAACCAACGTCCTGAATTTGTCAAACTGGAACCGGGACAATGCATCCGCAATTCCATTGTCAACTCCAGGTACGTGGCGAGCCCTAAAATTAATATTGCGCTGCAAACAAACCAACACTAAATGCCTTAGCAATCGCAGCGCCTGCGGAGATGAGGAACGCTGGTTATTAATAGCATGCACTACCCCTAAGTTGTCGCAAAGAAACAAAATGTCCCTATTTGCGAACCGTCCGGCCCATAACTCAAGCGCCACTAAGATCGGGAACAATTCCAGCAGAAGCAGGTTCTTGGTAAACCCACGCGTTACCCAAGATGCCGGCCAGGCCGCAGCGCGCCATGAGCCAGCGAAGAACGCGCCGAAACCTCGACTGCCTGAAGCATCCGTGAACAACTGCAGCTGCTTACTGGAACAACAAGGAGCGGGCCACAACACTTCCCTGTTGAAGGACACCAGGAACGAGACCCAAATCCGCAAATCATCCTTGATCTCGCGGGGAAGGTACACGGAGTGATTCTGTCGAACCGTCCCCGCGGTGGCCCGCTCAAGTTTGCGACAGAAAATCCTACCCATGGGGATAATCCGACACGCAAAATTGAGAGAACCAAGCAAGGACTGCACCTGTTTAAGCCGAACCCTGCGTTTTCCTAAACAGTCTGTAATCAAACCCAATAGTTTCTGCACCTTATCCTCGGGCAAGCGACAGCACCCCCCTACCGTGTCAATCTCGATACCTAAATAGCTAAGACAAGTGCAAGGACCCTCGCACTTATCCTGCGCAACCGGTACCCCTAAAGCGCAGAATAACGACCTGGCCACCGAGAGAATGTCCCCACAGACCGAACTGTCTCCAGGGCCTACAAAAAGAAAGTCATCCAGGTAGTGAGCCACCCCCATCTGCCCGGAGGCGGTCTGGACGCACCAGTGCAAAAACGTGCTAAAGCACTCAAAGTAGGCGCAGGAGACAGAGCAACCCATGGGGAGACACCGATCGATGTAGAATTCGCCCCCTATTTTGAAACCCAGAAACCGCAGGGAATCTGGGTGTAGCGGGAGTAGCCGAAAGGCCGACTCCACGTCCAATTTTGCCAACAGACTCCCCGGACCACAATCCCGCACTAATCGCAGCGCGTCGTCAAACGACTGATATCGAACTCTGCATTGGGCTTCCGGGATAGCGTCGTTGACCGACAGCCCCGGCGGGTGCGACAAGTGCTGTATCAAACGAAACTTACCTATGGCCTTCTTGGGCACTACCCCTACTGGGGAAATGCACAAGGAGGGCAACGGGGAAAGGGCGTAGGGCCCAGCCATGCGCCCCAGCCCAATCTCCCCGTCAACCTTCCGCCGGACTTCCTGCGGGAATTCCCGAGCCGATCTCAAATTCTGGCGTGCAACCACATACACCGAATCCGGGATTGGCAAACGAAAACCGTGCTGAAAGCCCTGCAAGAGAAACGATGCCGCCGACTCATCGGGGTACAAGGTAAGCCAGCGCTGCAACTCGGGAACTATAATCGGGGAGAAGGCCTTACTTGCCAATTCCACCGGCCTCGGTGGAAGCGACAGGCTTACCGCCTGTCGCCGCGGTGCATTCCTTGGCCGGGTGACTGGCTCCGCACAACCTGCATGAGTGGCGAAAACGACCGCCCGTTCCTTTGCCGCATTTGCCGTCGTTGTAGGCAAAGCACTTGCCTTTTCCCGTCAATCGAGAAGCCACCGCCCCGGCCGCCCCGGGCTTCTTGGCCGTGACGTCCGGGGTGGGTTTGACCTGCTGCGTGACCTCCAACCACACCTCAACATCCTTAAAACCCGCGGGCAGGGTGGGGTTGCCATCCTGATTGCGACGAAACTTCTCGTCGTAATCCCGCCACGCGGAACCCTTGGATTTTAAGTACATATCGTGTACTAAAAACAAATATTTCACCAAGTTGGCATACTCCGCGGGACGCGATTCCGTGTAGCAAGCCATGAACACCAAAAACCCACGCAGCCACTGGTGAAAATTGCGAAACGCATTTTCCCCAATACCACCTGGTTTCTTGGCCGCGTCAAAACCCTGCCGCATTTCCTCTGTAAGGGTGAATATGTCTACATACTTCCCCTTACGTATTTTTTCCCGCATGCGCTTACGAACCCCTCTTGTCACTGCCGTGTTGGCGCAATGTACCATCTCGCCGTAACGGGGAGGGTCGGAGGGGACCACCTGCGCAGGAGCGGCCACCTTGTGCGCCTCCTTGGCCATTCGCCGCGCGATGAGCCTAGCTAATTTACGCGGGCGCCGCGGAGAGCCGGATGATACGCTGCTAGAAGACGAGGAACTACAAGTTGAAACGTGTAAAGGAATATTTAGCTCACCGGAGTTTGAAGGACCCGGAACCGCGTCGTCCGCTGCACCCGCCTCCGCTGATGGCCGTACCTCCACGTTCGCAGTCGCGCTTGTCCGTGACCTTCGCCTCGTGACGGGCGTAGCCCCTGAATTAGACGGAACCTGCAAGGGAGAAAAAGAGGGGACAACCGGCACCGGGGGAACCAGAACATCATTAACACTTGTCCGCAAATGCGGAGGCGGAGAGCCCGTCCCGTGGCGGATGGCCGTCCGGCAGCTGCAGGGAGGGGGCCCCCGCCGAGGTGTACCCGATCGACTGCGTAAAGGCTGACCCGCTCACTGCACCGAAACTCGCGGGGTAAGACGGCCGCCACGCCGTATGCGGCGGGCAGCCGCCCGCCCCCGCCCATCCGTATGACGCCGGAAGGAACTGAGGGGGCGCCGCGAGAGGGGGCCAACTCTGTGCCACCTGATACCCACCGCCCGGTGCTTGCCCTGACTGCAGGCCCGCAAAGGCCGGCAAGGGCACCGCGACTCGGGGGCCACCGACCGACCACGTGGACTGCACGCCGGCGCCCGCGCTGGCCCCGTGCGGGGAAAACTGTGTGCCGGACACCGTCATGAAGCCCATGGAAGGCATGCTGGCGGCTAAGGGGAATGCTGGAGCCGGAGGCCACGCAAAACCCCCGGGGAAGGACTGGCTCCCCGCGAAGCCTTGCTGCGCTGCTACCGAAAGCGCCCCGCCGGGCGTCATATAAGCCGCCGAGACGGATGTCTGTGTGGACCCAAACTGAAAAGGACCGGGAAGGGCGTGGAGAGGGGTTTGAAAACCGACGAGCGGGGGCGCCGTTAATGGCGTCGGGGCGTCTGACACCCAGGAGGAGCCCGAGCAGGCCACCGAGGCCGGGGGAAAACCCTGCCATGTGACTGCCGCCGGGGCGGGTGTGGCGGCCGCCGCTGCCACGTCCCCCGCCCCGGCGACACTAGGCCCAAACGGCCCAATATTATTTAAATTGAGGTGCGGTGTGCTAAACCCCCCGCTGGAGGGGGGTAGTATGGGGCCCTGTATTGTCCCGGGGACAGCGGGAGCCGCTACCCGCTGCCCTGGGCTCATATCCCCCAGCTGCATATTGACCCCCCCCTCGCCCCCCGCAGCTCTGCCGCGGCCGTCCGGCACAGCTTGTGCCCCCAGGACGCCGCCGAGAGCCGACCGCGGGGATGGAGGAGGAGGGCCGGAGGCACTTATGGAAGGAGGGAGGGAAGTCGTTTCGCCCGCGGGAGACGCCGGGGAGCGCGGCCCAGCCGGACCGCGTGCACCCGCGCCACGTGCAGAGCGGCCGCCGGCCGCCGGAGGGGAAGTGCTGCAGACGCCCGAGGCAGGAGGGAGAGGAGAGGCCCGTCCCGCTGCGAGCGCCGGGACGCGCGGCCCGGCCGAGCCGCGCGCATCGGCACCACGTGACGAGCGGCCGCTGGCCGCCCGTCTCCGTGCGGCAGGGGAGCGGGCTGTAACTGCCCGTCCCCGCCGCCTGTCTGAAACAGGGGGAAGTCCTCTCTGTGGCGCAACGCTCGGGGAGCGGGAGCGGAAGGCGCTCCCCGCATCCATGAGGCGCCGGGGGGGGGGAGCTGCACGTTTTGGACGAGGCATGGCAGAGGGGGGAGAATCTGCAAAAGTATACAATGACACGCAGAGAGGGGGCACAGCACTGTATAATGCCCTAGAGAAGGCAAATGAAATTCAAAAAAAACAAAACAAAAACAATTTACAGGCAGTGAAAATAAGCAATAGTACTTATCCTTCCTGGGGCATAAACTGAAAGGCAAGAGGGAGTCTAGCAAGATGGCCACCCCCTATATACTAACCTAAGACCCTCCTCTTCATCCTGATGCACAACCCCTTAAACCAATAGGAAAAAACCAACCGGGAAAACTGATCTGCCTAGCAACTGCTTAGTCATTTAACAACCAATCACAAAAAGTTGATCGCTTATATGGCCTCAGGCTTATGCAGCCTTCAGCTTATCTAACATGTGCAGAGAGAGTTAGATTTGGGTGGGTTATAGTGTTTCTGTGCAGGATAAATACTGGCTGATTTATTTTTACAATGCAATTTAGATTTCAGTTTGAACACACCACACCCAAATCTAACTCTCTCTGCACATGTTATATCTGCCCTTCCCGCAGTGCACATGGGCCCTCATTCCGAGTTGATCGCACGTTAGCAGTTTTTTTGCAGCCGTGCGATCAGATAGCCTCCGCCTATGGGGAAGTGTATTTTAGCTTAGCAAGTGTGCGATTGCTTGTGCAGGGGAGCTGTGCAAAAAGTTTTTGTGCACTTTCTGAGTAGCTCTGAACCACTGTGATCACTTCAGCCTGTCAGGTCCCGGAATTGACGTCAGACATCCGCCCTGCAAACACCTGGACACGCCTGCGTTTTCCACGGCACTCCTAGAAAACGTTCAGTTGCCACCCAGAAACGCTTTCTTGCTGTCAATCACCTTGCGATCGTCGCTGCAATCGTGTTCTTTGTAAGCTCCCACACTGCCCGGCGTTTCCCGTCGCCAGGCAGCGACATGCCTGCACATTGCAGTCATGGCACATGGGCAGTTCAGACCCAATCGCACCGCTGCGAACAACTGCAGCATGCGATCGGGTCGGAATGACCCCCATGGTTTTGCCCATCTGCTAACAAAGTTGCTGCTATGATCAGGTCTGAATTAGGCTATTACTTCACATGTGGCAACTGCAAAGGGTTGGAGAACCTTGCACAACATGGAAATTATTCTCCACTGTGCTTGACTCAGGTGCATTCCCGCTTCTTTCCCTATGTAATAGGTGGACGTGTAGGCTTAAATAACCTTTTGCTGCTCCGCCATCTACTGAAGCAAATAAAGGGTAGAATTCCACCTCGTTACTGCCTCTTGCATTAGGTGATGGCAGGGTAAATTCATGAGTTTTTGCTTGTGCTCCAGTCTTCGACATGCATGTGCCGAATGGTGAAAAAGTCCACAAATTTTGCAGGCCACCGACAGCATCTCTTGCACGCCCCTGTCATTTTTTTTAACATTTGGTACTACCAAATTGATTGTGTGAGCAAAACATGGGATGTGTTGGTATTTGCCCAGATGTAATGCTTTCACTATATTGTTGGCATTGTCAGATATCACAATTCCAGAGGAGAGTCATTTCCCTGAGTTTTTGTAAGATGTTTTCAGCTGTGTGCCTCTTACTGAAACTGGTGACACTAACAACACTTTTTTTAATGTCCACGTACAGGCTGGGAATGGCTTGTCTAGAGAAGTGGAATCTAGATGGCATTCGGGGACACAGTACATCAACCGTCTAAATCCTACTGCACTAATGGCGGATACTGGACGCACGTCTAACACCAGCATAGTTGTTATGGCCTCAGGAATCCGCTTTGCAACTGGATGAATGCTGTCATACTTCATCTTCCTTGCAAAGGATTGTTGAACAGTGAATTGTTTGTTAAACTACAAGTAGTCTTCCTGGTCCCCTTCTAGGATGAAGACTATCGACTCCCATCAGCAACAGCAGTAGCAGTAGGTGTAGCACTCAAGAATCCTTCAGAGGAATCCCAGATAGGAGGGGAGTCAGCCATGCCTATGAAATGGGATACAGGACAACTACTTCCGATCCTGATTGAGGAGGAGATTGATGATATGAAGGGTGCTGGTGGTGTGGATTTCAGGTGCTTGAATCCTACAGAGAAAAAGGATCTAGGTGTCACCAGACTGTTTACGTTCTTATCCGAAGTTTCAGAATTTATCAACAACTTGTGATTGACTCACTGCAAGTGGTGAAACAAGGAGGAGGTTCCTAGGTGGTTACGGTCCCTACCTCTACTTACAAAGGCTACAGATAGCTATACAGTGATTGTCCGGGTTTGGGAAAAAATATTTCCACACAGAAGAGGTGGAACTTTTTGTCTTTTGCACAGGCATGAAGACAATGGGCTTGTGTTTCACACCATGGGCAACAACTGTCTCCCCTGGGGCCTTATTTAAACAAACCACATCCCCATCATCAAAATTCTTATTAGCGCCAGCTACACCAATTTCCCCATCATGATGGTGTACTTCTAAAGTGACATCCTCAATCTTAACATATGGACTTGCGCTGCTCCTCTCACCACTTGCGGATGGCATGCAAATGGTGGTAGGACCCTTCTTTTCTGGTACAGTACGGTCAGACATGGCAACCGTGGACACACTTGGACTCTCCTCAAGAATTTGTGATATTTTTGAAGGCACACTTGGTTCCTGTGCCTTTACAACTTTCCTTTTTTAGCTCTTCTACAGGGATGAGGGTTTACATTATCATTATGAGCTGCAGAACCACCCACCATTATGAGCTGCAGAACCACCAGTCATAAACAAAGGCCAAGGCTTTAGCCTTTCCTTGCCACTTTGTGTAGTGAATGGCATATTCCCAATTTTACATTTCTTTTCAGCTAACTTTAATCTTTTTTTTATGTATCACTGTATAATATTGCTTTTTTGACTTTACATGCCCTGTATGCCACTGGGCATTGGCTTTAGTCGATGATGTTGATGGAATTGTATCATTTTCATGACTAGTGGTAGCAGCTTCAGCACTAATAGTAGTAATTGGTTCCTAATCTTTCACTTGTTTGACCTCCATTTCTACAGTTTTGTGATTGAAGCACAAATCTCTGTCAGCAAAAAATACAATCCATCACAGACTGATGATATAGTAGTGGTAAATATAGTATAGTACTTGTGGCACACGACTTTGTAATATCTTACTGTATCGTACGTTAACCCACACTTTGTGATTGACGCAATCCATCACTCACTGACGATATAGTAGTGGTAAATAATTTATAGTATTGTGTCGGATGGCTTTGCTATTTTTACTGTATCATACGTTAACCCACAGTTTGTGATTGATGCAATCCATCACACAGGGTTTGGACAGAGCACCCTATACACAGCACACCTATACACAGGGCCGGCTCCAGGCCTACTAGCACCCTGAGCGAGAAAATATAAAAGCACACCCCCCCAAAAAAAAATAAAAAAACACCCCTATGCGCGCGCCAGGAAAAGTGGGTGTGGCCTCCTGGAAAAGTGGGTGTGGCCTCATATATTATCACACTATAAACATATTTTCACACCCCCTCTACGCACACAATTAGCAGCCTTAGACATAACAGCCACAGTAGTGTTCCTTACACACAATGTCTCCAGTATATTGGCAGATACACATAATGTGCAGTGCCAGATAGATATGATATGCCCCCCAGCAGTGCCAGCTACACATGACATGCCCCGCAGCCATGCCAGCTACACATGACATGCCCCCCAGCAGTGCCAGATACACGTGACATGCCCTCCAGCAGTGCCAGATACACGTGACATGCCCCCCCCAGCAGTGCCAGATACATAAATGCCCCCACAGTGCCAAATAAATGCCCCACAGTGAAAGATAAATAAATGCCCCCACAGTGCCGATATGCCCCCCAGCAGTGCCAGATACATAGATGCCCTCACAGTGCCAGATAAATAAATGCCCCCACAGTGCCCGATACATAAATGCCCCCACACTGCAGATATGCCCCCACAGTGCCAGATACATAAATGCCCCCAGTGTCAGATAAATAAATGCCCCCACAGTGCCAGATAAATAAATGCCCCCACAGTGCCAGATACATATAAATGCCCCCACAGTGCCAGATACATATAAATGCCCCCACAGTGCCAGATACATATAAATGCCCCCACAGTGCCAGATACATATAAATGCCCCCACAGTGCCAGATAAATATATGCCTCCACACTACAAATATGCCCCCACAGTGCCAGATACATAAATGCCCCCAGTGCCAGATAAATAAATGCCCCCACAGTGCCAGATAAATATATGCCCCCACAGTGCCAGATAAATAAATGCCCCCACAGTGCCAGATACATATAAATGCCCCCACAGTGCCAGATACATATAAGTGCCCCCACAGTGCCAGATACATATAAATGCCCCCACAGTGCCAGATAAATATATGCCTCCACACTGCAAATATGCCCCCACAGTGCCAGATACATAAATGCCCCCAGTGCCAGATAAATAAATGCCCCCACAGTGCCAGATAAATATATGCCCCCACAGTGCCAGATAAATATATGCCCCCACAGTGCAGATATTCCCCCACAGTGCCAGATACATAAATGCCCCAGTGCCAGATAAATATATTCCCCCACAGTGCCATATACATAAATGCCCCCAGTCCCTGATACATAAATGCCCCCACAGTGCCAGATACATAAATGCACCCACAGTGCCAGATACATAAATGCCCCCAGTGCCAGATAAATATATGCCCCCACAGTGCAGATATTCCCCCACAGTGCCAGATAAATAAATGACTCCACAGTGCCAGATACATAAATGCCCCCACAGTGCAAGATACATAAATGCCCCCACAGTGCAGATATGACCCCACAGTGACATATATGCCCCCACACAGTGCCAGTGCCCCCACAGTGCAGATATGTCCCCACACAGTGCCAGTGCCCCCACAGTGACAGATATGCCCACACACACAGTGCCAGTGCCCCCACAGTGCAGATGACCCCACAGTGACAGATATGCCCCACACACAGTGCCAGTGCCCCCACAGTGCAGATGACCCCAAAGTGACAGATATGCCCCCACACACAGTGCCAGTGCCCCCACAGTGCAGATATGCCCCCACACAGTGCCAGTGCCCCCACACAGTGCCAGTGCCCCCACACACAGTGCCAGTGCCCCCACAGTGCAGATGACCCCACAGTGACAGATATGCCCCACACACAGTGCCAGTGCCCCCACAGTGCAGATGACCCCACAGTGCAGATGACCCCAAAGTGACAGATATGCCCCCACAGTGACAGATATGCCCACACAGTGACAGATATGCCCCCACAGTGACAGATATGCCCCCACACACAGTGCAGATGACACTACAGTGCAGATGACCCCACATGGACAGATATGCACCCACACAGTGCCCGATGATCCTAACAATACCTGCGGCGGCGCTGGGAGGGGAAGTGCTGCCGTCTGAGCCTGAGGGCACCGACTGTTCCCGGCCGCTTGAGCGCTCAATGCGCGCTGCACGGCGCCGGCGTCTGACGTCAGAATCCGGCGCCGCGCAGCGCAGCGCACACACAGTGAAAGGCCGGGGACGACGGGGAGAGCTGCCTGCAGTGTACAGGGCCGGCTCCAGGTACGACTATGGCGGCGCCAGCGCGCGGCGCCCATTAAGGGTGGCGCCCCGCGCGCCCGCTCTAGTCGAACGTGCCTAGAGCCGGCCCTGCCTATACACAGCCACAGTATATAAGCAGCACCCCTATACAATACAGTGCACAGCTCCTACACAGTACACAGCCCCTTGTATTCCCCACAGCAGCCCCAAAATTTTCCACAACCCCTCTGCTGCAAGTCTCCTCCCCCCTCCCCTACAGCAGCCCCAAAAGCTTCCACAACCCCTCTGCTGCAAGTCTCCTGCCCCCTTCCCTAACCTGTCTGCCCTAACCTGTTTTTACTTTAAGTATTATTGGACTGCACACCCTTTTTCCCTCTATATTTGTGTATATATTGTACACTGGAAGGCAAGGCTTCCTTCCCCTGGATTGGCACTCCTCCCATTCACCCTCAGGTGTTTTAATTAGCTAGGTTCCTGCATTTCAGATCACACATTGAGGGCACTTTTTAGAGGTAAGTCCTGAATAAATGTATAGAATGTGATAGTATTAGGAATGTTAGGGACCCATGTGATGAAGTTACCTGGCCGCGGTACATGGGCCCGCATATTTGCGCAAATGTGTGCTAAGAACTTCAATTATACTCCATTTTAATAGTGAGAGTTTATTTAAATTATTTTTACCATCAGTGTTCTTAGTGCTAGGAGTGTGCATCTGCATCTCTCTTCCTCCAGCATAGTATTAGAAGCCTCAGCATGATAGCACCTCTTGAAATCTTTAGTATTAGGGTGTGCAGTCCAAGCCCCCTTTTTCCTCTATATTTGTGTATATATTGTACACTGGAAGGCAAGGCATCCTTCCTCTGGTATTGGCACCACTCCCATTTACCCTCAGGTGTTTTAATTAGCTAGGTTCCTGCATTTCAGATCACACATTGAAATGGCACTATTTAGAGGTAAGTCCTGTATAAATTTATATAATGTGATAGTATAAGGAATGTTAGGGACCCATGTGATGAAGTCACCTGGCCGCGGTACATGGGCCCGCATATTTGCGCAAATGTGTGCTAAGAACTTCAATTATACTCCATTTTAATTGTGAGAGTTTATTCAGATACCTTTATATGCTCTTTCCACTCACTCACTCTGTAAGTGAGGTACGCCATCAGGACTTACATTAAACAGAAACATTAAAAGTACAATGAAAAATATGATGTCCCGGATGTTGATAGAAGTTGATCATCTTGGAAGAAGAGCACTCTGCCCTTAGCTAAGTATACCAGACACTTTCACCTGAACTTCTTCCCTCATACGTTAGCGCAATCTTCTTCACACTTTTTCTCACTTTTCGATTTGCACACTTTGGGATAGGTCCATAAGTGAAGATAGAAGGCAAGCAATCATTCCACGAAGCGCCAATAGGGTCTTCAAAAAATTATTTTTCTATAATCACACCAATGTCGCAAAACCATCGCTCCCCTTTTATCGGTGAGCATATTACCATATTCCGATTTTCCTTAAGCAATCTTAATGGGGTGGTCTTCTGGTTGCCGGCGGCCGGGCTCCCGGCGACCACCATACTGGCTCCGGAATCCCAACCGCCGGCATACTGACATCTTTTCTCTCTCTTGGGGGTCCACGACCCCCCTGGAGGGAGAATATATAGCATGGTGCACATAGCACGCCACCGTGCCCGCAGTGTGGCGAGCGCAGCGAGCCTGCAAGGGGCTCATTTGCACTCGCCCAGCTGTCGGTATGCCGGCGGTCGGGATTATGGTGCCAGTATGCTGGTCGCCGGGAGCCCGACCGCCAGCATACCATACTACACCCATCTTAATGCAAGCCTCTGGTCACTATTCAAATTGTTAAAACATCTATTCAGTGATTTGTCTTTTAACTTACTTCCTGTCATTCGTAATACTTGGGTTATGGGATTGTGGATCAAACTGACTGGATTCAGCGTGCATAACTATCCACCCCCCTGCAAGTCACTTTGGATAAGTTTCTATGAGCTTGCCACATCTTGCCACTGAGATTTTTGTCCATTACTCAAGACATAACTGCTCCAGCTTCTTCATGTTGGATGGTTTCTGCTTGTGGGGTCTACTACGTTTTGACGGCTCTTGGGATCCTGGCACCCAGCATACCAGCACCAGGATCTTAACCGCCGGCATGCAGGCAGCAGGGCGAGCACAAAACAGCCCCTTGCGGGCTTGCTGCATGCACGGTGGCATGCTACGCGCGCAATGCTATTTATTCTCCCTTCAGGGGTGTTGTGGACACCCTAAGAGGATGAATAGTTGTCGGTATACTGGGATGTGTTGGGTTTGCGCCAGACATAGCGTTTTCATTGGTGGCCGAAAAGTTAAGTTTTAGTCTCATCTGACCAGAGCATCTTCCTCCATACATTTGGGGAGTCTCCATATACCTTTTGGCAAACTCAAAACATGCCTTCTTATTTTGAACACTAAGTAATGGGTTTTCTCTGGCCACTTTTGCATAAAGGCCAGCTCTATGGAGTGTATGACTTATTGTTTTCACATGCACAGATACACCAGTCTCTGCTGTGGAACTCTGCAGCTCCTTCAGGGTTACCTTTGGTCTCTATGCTGCTTCTCTGAATAATGCCCTCCTTGCCCGGTCTGTGAGTTTTGGTGTCCGGCCCTCTCTTGGCAGGTTTGTTGTGGTACCATGTTCTTTCCATTTGAAGATGATGGATTTGTTGGTGCTCCGGGGGATCATTAAAAATGTGGATATTTTTTTATAACCCAACCCTGACTTGTACTTCTCAACAACTTTGTGCCTGACTTGTTTGGAGTGCTCCTTGGTCTACATGGTGTGATGCCTCTTGCTTAGTGGTGTTGCAGCCTCTGGGGACTTTCAGAAAAGGAGTGTTTATACTGACAGATCATGTGACACTTATATTGCACACAGGTGGACTTCATTTCACTAGTTATGTGACTTCTGAAGGTAATTGGTTGCACCAGAGCTTTTGAGGGGCTTTATAGCAAAGGGGATGAATACATATGCACATGGCAATTTTCAGATTTTTATTTATAAAAATTATTTTTTATATAAATTTTCCTCATTTCTTTTCACCAACTTAGACTATTTTGTGCATACCCATCACATAAAATTCAGCTAAAAAAAAAATTAAATTACAGGTTATAATGTAACAAAATAGGTAAAAAGCCAAGGTGGGTGAATACTTTAGCAAGGCACTGTATAAGTCTCACACCCACCTCCTTCATTCTCTTCTCCTTGTAACCACCCTCCTCGGGTGTGGTCTCCTTTTTCATATGGAGTTGTGTCTTCTGCACCACCACATTGGCCTAAAACAACACTTGATGGCAGAGTATCTGACTGATCCATGTCAGAGGCAGTGGAGGAGGAGGCTTAATCAACAGTTTGTAATGTCCCAGTTCTAGGTGCTCTCCTAGCTCTAGGCAGACTCCTACTGTTACCAATCAGCCAACCGTATAGGTTTTTTTAAATCATTTTAATCAGTGGCAAAATCAAATTGAAATATCAGAATCAGCTAATTTCCTTTAAAAGGAGGAAACTTAACACCGTGAACAATGATTATAAAAAACATTATTATACTGGAGGTAGAATAAAATATATGCCTTACAAGTACGTCCGGGGAACAGGAGCAGATAGCAGCAGCAGCTAAAGTGTCAAGTGCTTGGGAGAGATCTGATAAAGCTAAATGTTTATCGTATATAAAACCCTTTATGAGGTCTAAGAACACTGTACGCTATTCACGTATGGAGTACCGTAAGGGTACGCTCGTTGCGTAGCAATCGCTTAGCCGTAGTCGAGACGCTCAAGCGTCACGTTCGCTCACGGCCAAGAGATCACAGGCAGGCACGCTATTGGCTGCCGTCTAACGTAATGATTCGCTATAGCGTAGCGGACGCTCGGGACCACGAGGAGATCACCAGCGGCGCTGACGCTCACAATGTTAAACCTTTATATCTAGACCATAAACAGTATATTATGCAGTAAAACCTTAGTGTAGAAATAGGGTGTAGATGCAACCTAGTGTAACCTTATTAACTCAAATGCTGTTCGAGCGTCACCGACGCTCTGAGAATACTAAACACTATAAGAAATACACAGATACCTGGGCTTAGGGTCCAACGCCTAATAAATATATATTATGAATGATATACTTGCAAAAGAATTAACACAATACAAGTCATACACTACAATATAACATAGACTACCTAACCAGATAACTACACAGGAAATACAATACAATACAATTATGTTTTAAGGGAAAATAAGAGAGAAAGAGGAGAAGAGAGAGAGAGAGAAATGGCCCACAATAACAGTAAGAACAATATGGTTGCGGAGAAACACTTACGCACAAGGGAAAACGATCGCATGCGCCTCTGGACATCCAGCTCCCGATTTTCAGCAATGATAACCGTTGAAGAGTGAGCTGGATGTGATCGGCTTGTCTATTTATGCCCCACACACAATACAATTCAATGGTCCCTACAATCTCATTGTTCATTGGACACAGGAATTCGGCTTCGCATTATAACAAAAGGTCATAGGTTGATTCATACAGGTGGGCTGTGACTATTTCCAACAGCTCAGGTGGGTGGGATACTGGGTTTCCCGCCGCATGACTAAGTAAGAGCAAATAATAGTAAATGGACATAAACTTCTTATGTCCATAACTATTCGCACGAGCGATTAATCCGCTCCAAACCAACACCGGAATATTGCTATTTAAATACTCTTCCGATGGGTACCAAACACCACTGTATGACCCCTGTTAGACCCTTCGTACAATACAAAGAGGGATCCCTCTGTCCAGGAACATGCTATATTAACTAAACTTTCAGAATCTATCAAAGGGACCATGATCTACAAAATACATTATATAGTGAAAATATGTAACGATTGAGTCGCACGCTACGATCACATAAACTCTACCGTAAATACGCATACCGTGCGCCTGCGGGTGCCCGCGACTGTGAGTATGCGCACGTACGGGAGAGCGTACGCATGCGCAGCACGGACCTGTGTGAGGTGCAAATATGGTAGTGTGCATAGAGATATTTTTCTGACTTTGACAGTCCACCCTTTGGCAGTCAATAATAACTGCCACCTTCTAAAACATTTCAAAAAGAGAAAAATATATGTCAGGGGTTAATACATTTCCATGGTTGGGTAAGGGAGGAGAGGAGAAAGTAGGAAAAGGGTATGACCTAGTGAGATAGCAGAAGCATGTGTGTATGAATCCGTGTTTGGGGGTCATGTATCATCGTGCCGTACGTGTTTTAAATCAAGCTTCGAGGCATTGCGAAGTATACATTTGAATTCCTTCTTATCCCGTGGTACGGGTCTGTGGATGGGCTGTCAAACTTTACCGAGCTCTTTTCGGCTTTTGGTTGTAACAAAATGGGGAGCACATTTTAGTTGATGATACATGAATGGGGGAATATGTGATTGCTGATATCTGTGCCTGTATTCCCTATACTATGTGTGTAATTACCTGAAGGTTGTAGAGATGAAGAAAAGACATAATTTACGGTAAATGCAGTGGTATTCTATGTCAGGTAAATGAACATTTGTCGGTTGAAGTCTTGTTCGGTGTCTGTTGAATGCAGTCTTCTTTGTGCTTTTGCCCATAAGGTGCGAGCAAAAGCTTTGTCAATGTCCATAGATTTACAAAAGTGTTGGGCTAGCGTAATTTTAAATTTCTAGGGAAACTGGGGATCTATGGCAAAGTTCATCAAATCTCTGTGTATAAGGTTGTCAAAACTTCTTCTTTAATCCATCTGTTGTCTGTATATCGGCTCATCAAATTCCTCGTCCAAGTGGGTCTTTTTACCTTGGAGGAAACGGAAAAACAGGTGAAAGAAACGGACCCTAGAAATCGCATTTTCATCACATCATTGTTTCTACATTTGGGTCATAAATCAAATCCATTGGAATTACAGTTTCCTCACTCCTCAGACTCATTACCCTAGTACGACGATTGCACTTCATTAAAGCCTGACCGCATCTAAATATCAAACCAATTGATATGACAACACCTAAGATACATAGGAGAAACTTCCCAACATCCATTATGACTCCTTGAGCCCATTCTCCTAAACCAGAAAACCAATTTCGCGGGTTCAACCATGACACCCAACCAGTCAGCTCATTACCTACAGCAGCAAGAGTGAGATTGTGTCTCCTGCGAAATTCCCACTTCAGTTGGAGAATATCGTCCATCTTTTGGTCTATGACCTCGACCGGGTCCTCGGTGCTATTCGTAATATATGTGCAACATTTCACGCCGTATTGTGTTGCCAGTGTGACACAATATCCGCCTGTCACTGCTGTGAGGTAATTAAGAACCATTCTATGCTGTACCAGTTCTGTTTTATAAGCTTGAAGTTCTCTTCCAGTATACCTAAACATGTCGTCATACATTTCAGTGATATTATCTAACAAATTTGCGAGCGCAGATATGTATTTATAGTTCATCACTCCTCGAGCGGTGCGAGTGAAGTCTAACGCGATTAGAACCTGAATCCCGGTGGATTCATGGATCATGTCAGAGGCCGGATGCTCTGTCCTCTCTGTCAGTTGCCGTTTAACTACGTGCTCATAATGGGTATGAGTATAAGGAGCTTGGGCACCACGGTGTATGTCTTTCATTTTGTCATGTGATACAGTCATTACTTCAGGCAGTACTTTTCCAATATAACACAATCCTTCAGAGTTTGGGGCAAGCCACTTATACGCCTTTCTCCCGCATATGAATTATGCATCATCGGGGAGAACATATGGGACGGAGTAGGACATAATCATATTACACACCTTCCATGTGAAATCTCCTAACCCTAATTCTTCCATCTGCTTAGTACACGTATCAGGTTGTACGATATGTGCACAGTATCCTGGTGATACCTCTCCAACTCTCGTAATCCTATTTCCTAAGGTATACCTATATCGGAAAGATTTTCCTCTACTGGCTATGTGGCGTATAAGCTCTGTATCTGTAGGCATTCTATCTGCTCTATGCGAAAAGGTCATGGTTTGGTTACTCCATGACACTTCCCAATTTCCCGGCTTTCGGGGATTGGAGATGTTAAAACATAATAGGGACCTATCCACATGGTATTGGTGGAGCTTCAAACTAGGAGGGCTGGAGATATTAAACCTCCTGTCCACCGGTCTCCCACCACTTAACTCAAGTACCTCCCCTAACGTTAAAGGAAATGGTACTAGCCCTGATTTGCTATGACCTTGAGGTACTTGAGAGCATACCCAACAATCTGTTTTATTTAACACACTACCCACTAAGGAGTGATAGTCACTCAATGGATGCCGGTCCATATGGATATTAAAACTGGATTGGCATTTCTTAATGCACCCATCCTCCACTACGTTGTCACAGAGCCTACAGATACAGTTTTCTTCAGCTAACAATCCTTCACAATTCCTTCTATGGTCAATGCTATCGGATCGTTTTCTGATACTCGCCTTTACTTGTTGGTTAAGTTGTTCTTGGAAAACTACGCCTCCATCTTTATCATCAGAACCCATTCCAGAACCTCTCTCGACCTCCATGGTACTCTCGCCGGAACAGACTGCTCTGGTCAACATCATGGTCAACAGGAAAATCCGGATCACAGTCTCTTGGGGCAAGTCCATCTTACAGGGGGAGAAAAGAAGAAATTTGTAATGGGGGTACAGGAAAACAGTTTGAGGGGGGGAGAGAAGCTTGTCACGATAATTAAGTTCTCTAGTCTTGTTGTTCTTCTTGTTCTGCTGTCATCTCAAAGGTGCTGTCTCTCAGTCTTCCAAACGAACATTCCGATGATGCAATATTCCTTCCAAATCAGCGATCTCTCTGTAAGGAGCAAAAATCTTGCATTACCATTTGTCTAACTGATGTGTGACATACCATCTTTTAAACATGAAAACATGAGTGAGAAGGGAGAGGAAACAAAAAAACAAAAGAGAGAGAGAACAATTCATATATGTATATATAACATAACACATCAATAAACAACAGGGGAAAAAAAAGAAACATTTTTCAAACATAAACATTTTCTAAAACATTGTCAGATCATCAGGCTGTCATATCTACATGTCCCATGGTTTCCTTGCGCAGTCCCTCCCCCCAGCACTTCCATATTCCATTGTCTGTATCTGGCCAGAATACATTGGTGCGGATAGGTCATGCTGGGGTTTGGTAGACTTCTGCAAAGACCAAGTATATATGCAATGTTTGAATCCTACCAATAATCGTCAGAGGTGGGGAGAGAGAAAAAGAAAACATTTCACAGATACATTTACAACGTTTCACCTGGTCATTCCTGTGTCTTCAGGGAATGACCTCCCAATTTATTAACCGTTACCTCAGGCTTACCATCAGTCCTAATGATCACCTTTCCTGACTATATATTATGGGTGTGGCACAAAATTTTTCCTATATGATCCCTGATTATAATTTGGTGTGTTATAACTTTGCTCATTTCTTGGTCTAGGGGGTCTAACTTTATGTGGGTTATTACTAGAGATGAGCGCCGGAAATTTTTCGGGTTTTGTGTTTTGGTTTTGGGTTCGGTTCCGCGGCCGTGTTTTGGGTTCGACCGCGTTTTGGCAAAACCTCACCGAATTTTTTTTGTCGGATTCGGGTGTGTTTTGGATTCGGGTGTTTTTTTAAAAAAACCCTAAAAAACAGCTTAAATCATAGAATTTGGGGGTAATTTTGATCCCAAAGTATTATTAACCTCAAAAAACATAATTTACACTCATTTTCAGCCTATTCTGAACACATCACACCTCACAATATTATTTTTAGTCCTAAAATTTGCACCGAGGTCGCTGTGTGAGTAAGATAAGCGACCCTAGTGGCCGACACAAACACCGGGCCCATCTAGGAGTGGCACTGCAGTGTCACGCAGGATGGCCCTTCCAAAAAACCCTCCCCAAACAGCACATGACGCAAAGAAAAAAAGAGGCGCAATGAGGTAGCTGACTGTGTGAGTAAGATTAGCGACCCTAGTGGCCGACACAAACACCGGGCACATCTAGGAGTGGCACTGCAGTGTCACGCAGGATGTCCCTTCCAAAAAACCCTCCCCAAACAGCACATGACGCAAAGAAAAAAAGAGGCGCAATGAGGTAGCTGTGTGAGTAAGATTAGCGACCCTAGTGGCCGACACAAACACCGGGCCCATCTAGGAGTGGCACTGCAGTGTCACGCAGGATGTCCCTTCCAAAAAACCCTCCCCAATCAGCACATGATGCAAAGAAAAAGAAAAGAAAAAAGAGGTGCAAGATGGAATTATCCTTGGGCCCTCCCACCCACCCTTATGTTGTATAAACAAAACAGGACATGCACACTTTAACCAACCCATCATTTCAGTGACAGGGTCTGCCACACGACTGTGACTGATATGACGGGTTGGTTTGGACCCCCCCCAAAAAAGAAGCAATTAATCTCTCCTTGCACAAACTGGCTCTACAGAGGCAAGATGTCCACCTCATCTTCACCCTCCGATATATCACCGTGTACATCCCCCTCCTCACAGATTATCAATTCGTCCCCACTGGAATCCACCATCTCAGCTCCCTGTGTACTTTGTGGAGGCAATTGCTGCTGGTCAATGTCTCCGCGGAGGAATTGATTATAATTCATTTTAATGAACATCATCTTCTCCACATTTTCTGGATGTAACCTCGTACGCCGATTGCTGACAAGGTGAGCGGCGGCACTAAACACTCTTTCGGAGTACACACTTGTGGGAGGGCAACTTAGGTAGAATAAAGCCAGTTTGTGCAAGGGCCTCCAAATTGCCTCTTTTTCCTGCCAGTATAAGTACGGACTGTGTGACGTGCCTACTTGGATGCGGTCACTCATATAATCCTCCACCATTCTATCAATGTTGAGAGAATCATATGCAGTGACAGTAGACGACATGTCCGTAATCGTTGTCAGGTCCTTCAGTCCGGACCAGATGTCAGCATCAGCAGTCGCTCCAGACTGCCCTGCATCACCGCCAGCGGGTGGGCTCGGAATTCTGAGCCTTTTCCTCGCACCCCCAGTTGCGGGAGAATGTGAAGGAGGAGATGTTGACAGGTCGCGTTCCGCTTGACTTGACAATTTTGTCACCAGCAGGTCTTTCAACCCCAGCAGACCTGTGTCTGCCGGAAAGAGAGATCCAAGGTAGGCTTTAAATCTAGGATCGAGCACGGTGGCCAAAATGTAGTGCTCTGATTTCAACAGATTGACCACCCGTGAATCCTTGTTAAGCGAATTAAGGGCTGCATCCACAAGTCCCACATGCCTAGCGGAATCGCTCCGTGTTAGCTCCTTCTTCAATGCCTCCAGCTTCTTCTGCAAAAGCCTGATGAGGGGAATGACCTGACTCAGGCTGGCAGTGTCTGAACTGACTTCACGTGTGGCAAGTTCAAAGGGCATCAGAACCTTGCACAACGTTGAAATCATTCTCCACTGCACTTGAGACAGGTGCATTCCATCTCCTATATCGTGCTCAATTGTATAGGCTTGAATGGCCTTTTGCTGCTCCTCCAACCTCTGAAGCATATAGAGGGTTGAATTCCACCTCGTTACCACTTCTTGCTTCAGATGATGGCAGGGCAGGTTCAGTAGTTTTTGGTGGTGCTCCAGTCTTCTGTACGTGGTGCCTGTACGCCGAAAGTGTCCCGCAATTTTTCTGGCCACCGACAGCATCTCTTGCACGCCCCTGTCGTTTTTTAAAAAATTCTGCACCACCAAATTCAAGGTATGTGCAAAACATGGGACGTGCTGGAATTTGCCCATATTTAATGCACACACAATATTGCTGGCGTTGTCCGATGCCACAAATCCACAGGAGAGTCCAATTGGGGTAAGCCATTCCGCGATGATCTTCCTCAGTTGCCGTAAGAGGTTTTCAGCTGTGTGCGTATTCTGGAAAGCGGTGATACAAAGCGTAGCCTGCCTAGGAAAGAGTTGGCGTTTGCGAGATGCTGCTACTGGTGCCGCCGCTGCTGTTCTTGCGGCGGGAGTCCATACATCTACCCAGTGGGCTGTCACAGTCATATAGTCCTGACCCTGCCCTGCTCCACTTGTCCACATGTCCGTGGTTAAGTGGACATTGGGTACAACTGCATTTTTTAGGACACTGGTGAGTCTTTTTCTGACGTCCGTGTACATTCTCGGTATCGCCTGCCTAGAGAAGTGGAACCTAGATGGTATTTGGTAACGGGGGCACACTGCCTCAATAAATTGTCTAGTTCCCTGTGAACTAACGGCGGATACCGGACGCACGTCTAACACCAACATAGTTGTCAAGGACTCAGTTATCCGCTTTGCAGTAGGATGACTGCTGTGATATTTCATCTTCCTCGCAAAGGACTGTTGAACAGTCAATTGCTTACTGGAAGTAGTACAAGTGGGCTTACGACTTCCCCTCTGGGATGACCATCGACTCCCAGCGGCAACAACAGCAGCGCCAGCAGCAGTAGGCGTTACACGCAAGGATGCATCGGAGGAATCCCAGGCAGGAAAGGACTCGTCAGACTTGCCAGTGACATGGCCTGCAGGACTATTGGCATTCCTGGGGAAGGAGGAAATTGACACTGAGGGAGTTGGTGGGGTGGTTTGCGTGAGCTTGGTTACAAGAGGAAGGGATTTACTGGTCAGTGGACTGCTTCCGCTGTCACCCAAAGTTTTTGAACTTGTCACTGACTTATTATGAATGCGCTGCAGGTGACGTATAAGGGAGGATGTTCCGAGGTGGTTAACGTCCTTACCCCTACTTATTACAGCTTGACAAAGGGAACACACGGCTTGACACCTGTTGTCCGCATTTCTGGTGAAATACCTCCACACCGAAGAGCTGATTTTTTTGGTATTTTCACCTGGCATGTCAACGGCCATATTCCTCCCACGGACAACAGGTGTCTCCCCGGGTGCCTGACTTAAACAAACCACCTCACCATCAGAATCCTCCTGGTCAATTTCCTCCCCAGCGCCAGCAACACCCATATCCTCCTCATCCTGGTGTACTTCAACACTGACATCTTCAATCTGACTATCAGGAACTGGACTGCGGGTGCTCCTTCCAGCACTTGCAGGGGGCATGCAAATAGTGGAAGGCGCATGCTCTTCACGTCCAGTGTTGGGAAGGTCAGGCATCGCAAACGACACAATTGGACTCTCCTTGTGGATTTGGGATTTCAAAGAACGCACAGTTCTTTGCGGTGCTTTTGCCAGCTTGAGTCTTTTCAGTTTTCTAGCGAGAGGCTGAGTGCTTCCATCCTCATGTGAAGCTGAACCACTAGCCATGAACATAGGCCAGGGCCTCAGCCGTTCCTTGCCACTCCGTGTGGTAAATGGCATATTGGCAAGTTTACGCTTCTCCTCCGACAATTTTATTTTAGGTTTTGGAGTCCTTTTTTTTCTGATATTTGGTGTTTTGGATTTGACATGCTCTGTACTATGACATTGGGCATCGGCCTTGGCAGACGACGTTGCTGGCATTTCATCGTCTCGGCCATGACTAGTGGCAGCAGCTTCAGCACGAGGTGGAAGTGGATCTTGATCTTTCCCTAATTTTGGAACCTCAACTTTTTTGTTCTCCATATTTTATAGGCAGAACTAAAAGGCACCTCAGGTAAACAATGGAGATGGATGGATTGGATAGTTTACTAGTATACAATTATGGACGGACTGCCACGGTTAGGTGGTATAAAAAAACCACGGTTAGGTGGTATATATTATAATAATAATACAATTATGGATGGACGGACTGCCTGCCGACTGCCGACACAGAGGTAGCCACAGCCGTGAACTACCGCACTGTACACTGGTTGATAAAGAGATAGTAGTATACTCGTAACAACTAGTATGACACTATGACGACGGTATAAAGAATGAAAAAAAAACCACGGTTAGGTGGTATATATTATAATAATAATACAATTATGGATGGACGGACTGCCTGCCGACTGCCGACACAGAGGTAGCCACAGCCGTGAACTACCGCACTGTACACTGGTTGATAAAGAGATAGTAGTATACTCGTAACAACTAGTATGACACTATGACGACGGTATAAAGAATGAAAAAAAAACCACGGTTAGGTGGTATATATTATAATAATAATACAATTATGGATGGACGGACTGCCTGCCGACTGCCGACACAGAGGTAGCCACAGCCGTGAACTACCGCACTGTACACTGGTTGATAAAGAGATAGTAGTATACTCGTAACAACTAGTATGACACTATGACGACGGTATAAAGAATGAAAAAAAAACCACGGTTAGGTGGTATATATTATAATAATAATACAATTATGGATGGACGGACTGCCTGCCGACTGCCGACACAGAGGTAGCCACAGCCGTGAACTACCGCACTGTACACTGGTTGATAAAGAGATAGTAGTATACTCGTAACAACTAGTATGACACTATGACGACGGTATAAAGAATGAAAAAAAAACCACGGTTAGGTGGTATATATTATAATAATAATACAATTATGGTGGACGGACTGCCTGCCGACTGCCGACACAGAGGTAGCCACAGCCGTGAACTACCGCACTGTACACTGGTTGATAAAGAGATAGTAGTATACTCGTAACAACTAGTATGACACTATGACGACGGTATAAAGATTAAAGAATGGAAAAAAAACCACGGTTAGGTGGTATATATTATAATAATAATACAATTATGGATGGACGGACTGCCTGCCGACTGCCGACACAGAGGTAGCCACAGCCGTGAACTACCGCACTGTACACTGGTTGATAAAGAGATAGTAGTATACTCGTAACAATTAGGATGACACTATGACGGTATAAAGAATGAAAAAAAAACCACGGTTAGGTGGTAGGTATATAATAATAAATAATACAATTCTGGTCGGACGGACTGCCTGCCGTGTGCCGACACAGAGGTAGCCACAGCCGTGAACTACCGCACTGTACACTGGTTGATAAAGAGATAGTAGTATACTCGTAACAATTAGGATGACACTATGACGGTATAAAGAATGAAAAAAAAACCACGGTTAGGTGGTAGGTATATAATAATAAATAATACAATTCTGGTCGGACGGACTGCCTGCCGTGTGCCGACACAGAGGTAGCCACAGCCGTGAACTACCGCACTGTACACTGGTTGATAAAGAGATAGTAGTATACTCGTAACAATTAGGATGACACTATGACGGTATAAAGAATGAAAAAAAAACCACGGTTAGGTGGTAGGTATATAATAATAAATAATACAATTCTGGTCGGACGGACTGCCTGCCGTGTGCCGACACAGAGGTAGCCACAGCCGTGAACTACCGCACTGTACACTGGTTGATAAAGAGATAGTAGTATACTCGTAACAATTAGGATGACACTATGACGGTATAAAGAATGAAAAAAAAACCACGGTTAGGTGGTAGGTATATAATAATAAATAATACAATTCTGGTCGGACGGACTGCCTGCCGTGTGCCGACACAGAGGTAGCCACAGCCGTGAACTACCGCACTGTACACTGGTTGATAAAGAGATAGTAGTATACTCGTAACAATTAGGATGACACTATGACGGTATAAAGAATGAAAAAAAAACCACGGTTAGGTGGTAGGTATATAATAATAAATAATACAATTCTGGTCGGACGGACTGCCTGCCGTGTGCCGACACAGAGGTAGCCACAGCCGTGAACTACCGCACTGTACACTGGTTGATAAAGAGATAGTAGTATACTCGTAACAATTAGGATGACACTATGACGGTATAAAGAATGAAAAAAAAACCACGGTTAGGTGGTAGGTATATAATAATAAATAATACAATTCTGGTCGGACGGACTGCCTGCCATGTGCCGACACAGAGGTAGCCACAGCCGTGAACTACCGCACTGTACTGTGTCTGCTGCTAATATAGACTGGTTGATATTTAAAGAGATATTAGTAGTATACAACAATACTATACTGGTGGTCAGGCACTGGTCACCACTCCTGCAGCAAAAGTGTGCACTGTTAATTAATATAATTGTACTCCTGGCTCCTGCTAACAACCTGCAGTGCTCCCCAGTCTCCCCCACAATTAATTATAAGCTTTTAATTTATACATTGATGACTGTGCAGCACACTGGGCTGAGCTGAGTGCACACAGACTGAGTCACACTGTGTGACTGACTGTGCTGTGTATCGTTTTTTTTTTTCAGGCAGAGAACGGATATAGCAGAGAGAAGTGAACGGATATATTATATTAAATAAAAGTTAACTAGCAACTGCACTGGTCACTGACTGTGGTAAACTAACTCTGTCTGCGACTCTGCACAATCTCTCTCTATCTAATCTATCTATCTCTATTCTAATGGAGAGGACGCCAGACACGTCCTCTCCCTATCAATCTCAATGCACGAGTGAAAATGGCGGCGACGCGCGGCTCCTTATATAGAATCCGAGTCTCGCGATAGAATCCGAGCCTCGCGAGAATCCGACAGCGTCATGATGACGTTCGGGCGCGCTCGGGTTAACCGAGCAAGGCGGGAAGATCCGAGTCGCTCGGACCCGTGGAAAAAAAAGTGAAGTTCGTGCGGGTTCGGATTCAAAGAAACCGAACCCGCTCATCTCTAGTTATTACAGTTGCTGGCATAATGCCCTTCTCTTCTACAATGATAACAAACCCTGGGCTTCCTCCAAGTGTCAGTGAAATGGGGTCTTGGCTGATTTGATGCCTCCTCAAACGCTTGGATGCTCATCACCATCAACCGATTTCCCTGTACTTCCCTGCTTCCTTGGATATCATGGTTATGTTGTTGTCTAGGGGGTGTATATACCTTGTGTGTGCTTCTAGACCTGCAATCTCTTGCATAATGGCCTTCCTTCAGGCAATTATAACAAACTTCCATATTTGAATTTTTCGCAATGGTGTGGGGCTTTTGTTGGGGTGGTCTTGTGGTTAGGGCCTGTATACTTGTTGCCATCAACTTGTTACTCAGTGACTCTCTGTATCTGGTGATATTCTGATCATGATTAATGACGGCCTTTCTTAATGCGGCCACCGAGATATCTCTCCAGTCTGGGTTGGTGGTCTGTACCCTTGTACTTAATTCATCCTTTAAACCATTCATTAGCACAGATACTGCTACTTCTCTGTGCGGTGCACTTGTTTTGATGTCTGTGATCCCAGTGTTCCTAGCCATTACTTGCAGTGCTCGATTGAAATAATTGGAAATACTTTCCCCTTTGTTTTGTCTTATGGAGAAGATTTTGTTCCACTCGACAATGGCTGGGAAATATATTTCCAACTGTCGGTTGATCTGCTTAATACATTCCTGATTGTGTTCCTCCGTACAAGGTGCCTCCGTGTCTAATTTACAATCAGCAATGAACTTTTCAGGGTCAACACTGGAGGGCAAACATGTCCTCAGCACTGCTCGCCACTCTTTGTTGGTGAGTTCTGTGGAGTTTCCTAGTTCTTTAACAAACCTTTGACATGCTACTAGATTTTTCCTAGGATCAGGAAATTCAGACATAATTGATCTCAATTCGATCCGGGACCAGAGACAGCGCATTGCACTGTCTTTGACGGGAATGATTCCCTGATCGTCAGTCTTCCCATTGGGGACTGCGATCACCCTGACCGGATCAAACCCAACTACATCATTTTGTGTTGATCTTACAATATGTGGTACATCTGTTTGTGCGTGATATAAAACATTGTACGTACCTGTGGACACGACCTCACCTGACCCTCCGTTAGGGGGTTTGATTATTGCCTTTACCGATTTGGTCGCGTCCACCTGGATGTCTTGTAGGATGGCTTCTGGAAGAGGTGCCGACATTGTTCTGGGCTCACTTTCTTGTTTGTATTCCTGAGGGAAGTTTGACATGGGGTGCAACTTGCATAGGTTAATAGTTGTACATTTAACAGTATTACAATTATCATTGTTACATTTATTACACTTATTCTTATCATCTATACTACAGTTGCTAAGAGCGTTTTTATTGTTCAACCTTGTGCTTTTCTCCGCAACCATAATCCTCTCCATTGCCATGTCTCTCCTCTCAAGATAAGAGTCAGATAAGTCAATTAAATCTCTTTGCAATTCACTTTCCTGTTGCCATAACTGCAAATACTCATAATGTTTGATTCGTCTCTTTGCTGGTTCAATGAGACCTATCCTTCTCCTTAAATTCATTAACACTTCTGGGCTGAAGCTACCTATTCTTGGGAATTTCTCCCCGTCATGCATTGTCATTCTTTCCCATTCGTCACATAAAATTTCTGTTGCCTTCCGTATTTTTCACACATTACGTACCTTGCCGACCCGATTGGTCGGTTTATAGAATCAACCCGAACCGAGGTTGATCGCCCCCTTCCTGAACAACTGGCCCCCATAATTTGCAGGTGTTACGGAACCTTACAAAAAACCAAGATATTCACGATAGGTTGACGGTAAGGTTTACCGAGCACCTTACTCACTCTGCCCACGCCGACCAATACGACCTGATCACACCGATATGGTGCTGGCGTACTCGACCCAGGGCACCTATTAACCTTTGTTTACTGGAACATGCGAGGGATATCCGCAGAACACTTACTCTTTCCAGTAAAGGTGAGGTTGTTGGATAATTCCTGAGTGACCAGCGAACTTCCCTTTGTAAAAATAAAAAATTACACAAATCACGTCAGAATGTACAAATAGCGTTTATGACCTTCGTACACAAATAGTACCGGTCAGGGTTACTAATGCACACAATTACGTGCGGTACAATCGTTCAGTACATAAGCAACTAATCTTATGTACGGAGCGACCAGCGGAATCGAAAATTGCGGCTGCGAATTCCTTCAGCAAGAGCTTGTATGGCCTATATGGGTGTTGCACCAACCCTTTTAGGTGTTGTGCCTGTGGACTGTATAGCGGACTTCCTTGTCTGCTGTACCTGAACCTGCTGGTCTGCTATGACCTCCTGGTCTGTTACAGTATGACCTCCTGGTCTGCTATACTCTAATGCTCAATTTTTTTATGTTTAACCAAGGATGCCTCCCTAGCCACCGTGCATGTCACTTACACGTATGTACCTCACGAGAACTCGATGATTTCTTTTGGTTCAACCTCAAAATTGTATAAATGTATGTAAAAACACTCACTCACCACATGTACACTTTTGTTTCTATTTCTATTTCTGCGCAGAAATTTCTCTTTAGACCAGATGTGTTACAAATTAGGAGAAGGATCTATTAATTTAAATTTCGAATTTAAAATAGATTTGCGCTACTTATCGCCTGTTGCGCTATTTATCGCTTGTTGCGCTATTTATCGCTTGTTGCGCTATTTAAAAATCAACACTATCGTGTGACTTGAGTTACGTGGGCGTACCCAGACGCTCCGTTGCGTAATTTACGCTGCGTGCGTCGGCCTTTGCGTACGCGAGTCTCTCCCTTTGTTAGAGACACGTGTACACCAGTCTTTGTCCACCGTAACACAACTAACACGTTTTATCAATGTAGATGATCCTCGATCATCTACCGCACACCACACCAATCTCTCCTTTTACCTTTAGGTAGAGCTGTGTGTATTTCTATACCTTACCTTTACTCTTTAACTATGAAATAGCGGCAAATCTCTCTTAGTACGTTTATCAATTATACAATGGCAAACAGGAGAGTGATATATGAAAATACACGAAAGAAAAGAAATGCAGATATGCGTGCGTGTGTACGCAAGACAGAAATAAACAGTTTTAAAAAGACACTATCGTTTTGTTCTTACCTCCGGTCCCGGATTCCTTCAGCACCCTTTACTAAGCGAAGCAGACGCTTATCCAAACAGCACTACGAGGAATATGACCTCCCGCCCTTTGCTGCTGGATAATGTCTGCTGAAATTACCTAGTGCAGATATGTGAAGGACGGGCGAGCCGCCAATTGATAAAGCTAAATGTTTATCGTATATAAAACCCTTTATGAGGTCTAAGAACACTGTACGCTATTCACGTATGGAGTACCGTAAGGGTACGCTCGTTGCGTAGCAATCGCTTAGCCGTAGTCGAGACGCTCAAGCGTCACGTTCGCTCACGGCCAAGAGATCACAGGCAGGCACGCTATTGGCTGCCGTCTAACGTAATGATTCGCTATAGCGTAGCGGACGCTCGGGACCACGAGGAGATCACCAGCGGCGCTGACGCTCACAATGTTAAACCTTTATATCTAGACCATAAACAGTATATTATGCAGTAAAACCTTAGTGTAGAAATAGGGTGTAGATGCAACCTAGTGTAACCTTATTAACTCAAATGCTGTTCGAGCGTCACCGACGCTCTGAGAATACTAAACACTATAAGAAATACACAGATACCTGGGCTTAGGGTCCAACGCCTAATAAATATATATTATGAATGATATACTTGCAAAAGAATTAACACAATACAAGTCATACACTACAATATAACATAGACTACCTAACCAGATAACTACACAGGAAATACAATACAATACAATTATGTTTTAAGGGAAAATAAGAGAGAAAGAGGAGAAGAGAGAGAGAGAGAGAAATGGCCCACAATAACAGTAAGAACAATATGGTTGCGGAGAAACACTTACGCACAAGGGGAAACGATCGCATGCGCCTCTGGACATCCAGCTCCCGATTTTCAGCAATGATAACCGTTGAAGAGTGAGCTGGATGTGATCGGCTTGTCTATTTATGCCCCACACACAATACAATTCAATGGTCCCTACAATCTCATTGTTCATTGGACACAGGAATTCGGCTTCGCATTATAACAAAAGGTCATAGGTTGATTCATACAGGTGGGCTGTGACTATTTCCAACAGCTCAGGTGGGTGGGATACTGGGTTTCCCGCCGCATGACTAAGTAAGAGCAAATAATAGTAAATGGACATAAACTTCTTATGTCCATAACTATTCGCACGAGCGATTAATCCGCTCCAAACCAACACCGGAATATTGCTATTTAAATACTCTTCCGATGGGTACCAAACACCACTGTATGACCCCTGTTAGACCCTTCGTACAATACAAAGAGGGATCCCTCTGTCCAGGAACATGCTATATTAACTAAACTTTCAGAATCTATCAAAGGGACCATGATCTACAAAATACATTATATAGTGAAAATATGTAACGATTGAGTCGCACGCTATGATCACATAAACTCTACCGTAAATACGCATACCGTGCGCCTGCGGGTGCCCGCGACTGTGAGTATGCGCACGTACGGGAGAGCGTACGCATGCGCAGCACGGACCTGTGTGAGGTGCAAATATGGTAGTGTGCATAGAGATATTTTTCTGACTTTGACAGATCATAGCAAAAGCTATGTGGACATACAGTAAGGAGAAAAACTGCTGCACAACCTATGATTTGCAGGTGTTTGAGAAGGAGGCAGAGCCAAATGCTGCAAGGGGAGGAGCATAATTGCTGCCATGGCAGACGGCTCCATTACATGAAAATATAATGTCAGTCAGGGGGGGTTTCTGGGTACTCAGACCCCCCCACACACACACACCATGTGCTGCGTGCACCACTGCACTTTATCTTTCTTCAAGGCTTAGTACAGCAGCCACTTGGTGAGGTCTAGGGCCAATACACTCTTACATAATACAGTCTTACTTAATGCATACTGTACAGCACATAAAATAATGTTTGAACATATTTATTTATGGACCCTCCAACTCAATTACAAATGACAATGAGACTATATTTGTGTAATTTATGTTAGTGTATGCAAAGGATGATCTGTGTGCATATTAAAAATCAAAAATAATTTCCAAGAACAAATACTTTAACAATTATTAAAAAAAAATTTTTAATTACTTTATATTAATTACCACTTTTAATTAAATTATCTTAGTGTATTATAAAATTACACACTTAAATTTTTTTTAAATTGAGTAATTATGATTCGAGATGAGCGGGTCCAGTTCTTCGAGAACCGGACCCACCTGAACTTTGCAATACGAGTCCAAGTATGGCTTGGGACTTCTCGTCTTACTCTGATCCTAAAGCGAGTCCAAACGTCATCTTCCCTCTGTCGGATTCTCAAGGGTTTTGAATCCTATAAAGGTCACCAGTGATCGGCGCCATCTTTGCTACGGCTGTGGAGAGTGTACTGGACGGTCTTGTCCGTCAGTACTGTGTTATTTCGGTGTGCGGCGGGTGTAGCTGAAAGGAGTGCTCTGTGGCTGCTCTGCTGTATCAGTTGGGGTGCATTGTCTGCTCTGCTGTTATCAGTCCAGGGGTGCTCTGTCTGCTGTATCTGAAAGATGTGATCTGTCCAATAATCCAGGGGGCTCTGCCCCAGTGTTAATTAAATTAACCCATAACATCCAGGGGCTGGTGCCCCCTATCAGTATCAGTCCAGGGGTGCTCTGTCTGCTGTATCTGAAAGGGGTAAACTGTCCATCCAGGGGCTCCGCCCTAGTGTAAAATTAATATAAATGGCTAACAAAAAGATTAAATTATAATTATTAAAATAAAATGGTTTGTGCTGTATCCCAGTGTACTATACAATATTATTATTTCCTACTTATATACGTATTGTGGACGCTGTTGGTGAAGGTCAACCCCATTGTTTGACTCCCATTTCTGGCTCATACACGTATTGTGTGATGCTGTGGGTGAAGGTGGTACCACAGTAATATATTTTATTTCCTACTCCTAGACGTATTGTGCGACGCTGTTGGTGAAGGTCAACCGTAGTGTTCTATTATTATTTCTGATGCATACACGTATTGTGTGACGCTGTGGGTAAAGGCGGTACCACCACAGTAATATATTGTATTTCCTACTCATACATGTATTATGCAACGCTGTTGGTGAAAGTCAGCTTAGTGCAATAATATAACCAATAAAAATTGTTGTCTATGCATTAAAGACCGACACCAATGCTCCCAATGATTAATTACATTTTTTTAAATTAAATTAAATTACTACTCAATCCTTCCTTACATTACATACATACTCTAATTACCTTGAGCCCCTGATCTAGTTATTGATAAAAAAAAAAACTGTGTCAGACCATTTGTGCTGATTGTGGTTTCATTTTTTTCCCCAAAAAATTACAAAGGCAGCTAAAATCACATGATTTGGCCTTTTATTTTCGTTCCTAGAGCAGGGGTGGGGAACGTTTTTTTCAGCCAAGGGCTTTTTGGATTTTTTAAACCTCATTTGAATGCCCTTTTTTTAGCCCCCCCCCCCCCCCCCCCCCCCAGCCCTCCCGCAATAAGGACAGACATACTTAATGCCCCAGTACAGTGCACAACCACTGCAGGGCAGGTGCCATCCAGACTCCTGCAAACCATTGGTCAAGATCTGCAGTACAGCCATTCCTCCCACACTGCCCCACACAGGACAAAAACACACACATTGCCCCCACAGTGACATAATAAAACACAATGCCCCCACTGGAGAAGAATAGAACCTATGTATTGCCCATCCCAAAAAAAAAACCTGACCTGGTATGAAGTGAAGGCAAAGTTATGTGGCATAACTTGCAATAAAGTGGAAGCTGGCTCCTTGGCTCCTTATAAACTCCCTCAGCGGCAGCCTAAGCAGTCTGCACTGGCACTGCAGTGTGTGGGCAGCCTCTCTTCTCCAGCACTCCTTCCAGAACCGGCCCTAACCAATATGATGCCCTAGGCAAGATTTTGGCTGGTGCCCCCTAGCACCACCGCTGGTTCCGCCTCTGACCTTGCACCTCTTTCCCAGCACCATCACACCTCACCCATAGCTGTCCTTATTTTGGTGTTTGTACCAGGGACGTGCAGTCAGGGGAGGCAGGGGAGGCAGTGCCTCCCCTGTCATTAATTATAACATTAAAACAATCTTCTTTATCTTAATGTAATCATTTTTCAGTTTAAATCTTGTTTAAATCGATTTAGGAGGCACTACGAACGGTGCCTCTCGCTGACAAGTATAAATGTCTGGTAGCAGGGGGAGGACAGGGGGCGGGGCCAAGCAGAGGGCTTTAAAAGCCCATTAGAAAAATCAGTGTAAGCGGCACCAGTGTGAGTGCCTCAGCGCAGGGACGTGCTTTCAGCCCATATGAAAGTACGCCCCTGACACTGAAGGCAGATGTGATTGGGCAGCAGATTCAGCACTGACAGTGGCTGTATCCAGTCACTGTCAGTGCCGTACAGGGAGGAAGAATGTCCGAGTCAAATACGCGGCGGATCCGGGGGCGAGGAAGCGCGCGGCCCTGTGCACCCCTGTCATTTCTGAGACTCTTAAAAAAAAAAAAAACAACACAGCAGTACCTGGCTTGAAAGAAGAAGCCAGCTTCGGTGCCCGCCACGTTGAAGGGGCTAATAGCGGCAGGAGGAGGAGAGTCTTTACCCTCCCCTCTCCTCCGCTCCTGCACCGTCCAGCAGCCACAAGCGGAATGCGTGCTGCCGAGGGGCTCACTGACCATCAGCCCCTGGTGCCTGACTCGCCCGTACAGCATAGGCTTAGCTATCACAGGTAAAGGGGGTGCGGCTGCCCCCGACCAGTCTTCTCAGAGCCCCTGCACCCAATAATGCTGCACCATGACTGGCCTGCTGTGAGTGATTGCCAACCATGGGCCATGCTTGGCACACCACTCCTCCCACCATCAGTGACGGACTGCGGCGGGTATCCCCTCCTGCCAGCTCAAGAGACAAGCTGCGCCGGGCAGCCCCCCTGACAGTCCCCCACAGATGGATCGAGCCATGCCCCTCAGGCAGGCCGTGCAAGGCACCCCCCCCGACAGCTGCACAGATGTACCATGCTGGGTAGCCCAACAGACACACCGCGGCGGCCAGCTCCCTCCTGACAGCTCCACAGATGGACCACGCCGGGCAGCCCCCTCCTGACAGCAACTTGGCGAGAGGAGCCTATGGGGGTCATTCTGACCGGTTCGCACGCAGCGGTTTATCGTTGCGGTGCGAACGGGTGTGGAATGCACATGCGTGGCGGCCGCAGTGCGTGACGTTGCCTGGCAACAGGGATCGCCAGGTTACGTCGCGTCTTGAGAATGAAGCGGTCGCAGAGCGGGCCGCAAAGAAGATGGACAGGAAGAAGGCGGACCTGGGCGTCACCACAGCGTTTCCAGCCGTCTTTGGGGAGTGGATTTGAAAACGCAGGGGTGTCCAGGAAAACGGAGGGCGGATGTCTGACGTCAAAGCCGGCTCCAGCATCGCAGAGATCATCGCACAGGGTAAGTAGGTATAGGGTTAGTTTACTTCTGCTTGAATTTTTTTTAGCTTAGCAGGGCTGCACTAGCGATCGCAGCCCTGCTATGCTAAAATACACTCCCCCATAGGCGTGGACTAGATGATCGCAGCAGCAGCAAAAAGTTGCTGGCTGCGATCAACTGGGAATGACCACCTATGTCACTACCGCAGCCGAACTCTGAAGCCGCTGCCTGCATGACCAAGGAAGAGGCGAGTACTCCGAGCCCGGGGATGGTCCTATAGGGACGTTTCGGTCCCTATAGGACCATCATCAGGACCAGCTGCTGCTGGTCCTGATGATGGTCCTGTAGGGACCGAAACGTCGACTCAATATGCACGTTTGCACTTTTCCTTATGTTCTGTAATAAAAGATCAATTTTTTCACCTGGATTTTGAGTGCCTATCTACATTTAAGTATGTATGTATGTCATTTTTAACCCGGGCATCCAGTTACAGTACCAGGATGCACTTGTGCCTTATTAATTGTTACATAGGATGTAGTAGGCTGCTTGCTGAGATTAGGAGCCCCTGCCTTTCTCTCTCTTTCTCTGTCTCTCTCACTCTCTCCCTTTCACCCTCTCTCCCCAGTCACAATAACTCCGCCTACGTCCCGCTCCTCACAATCCCAACGGTCGGCATGCCAACCAACAGGGACTATTGTCCACGACACCCATAGAGTGCAAGTAGATCCCACCACTGATCCCGCAGCGTGGGCTTGTTGCACTCGCCCCCCTGCCCATGCATGCCGGCATTCCGCTGCTGGAATACCGGCGTCTGTATGCTGACCGCCGGTCACGCATACCACACCCGTGCAGAGAGAGTTAGATTTGGGGAAGGGTGTTCAAACTGAAATCTAAATTGCAGTGTAAAAATAAAGCAGTCAGTATTTACCCTGCACAGAAACAATATAACCCACCCAAATCTAGCTCTCTCTGCACATGTTACATCTGCCCCACCTGCAGTGCACATGGTTTTGCTTATTAGAGAAAGATAGTGCTGTTGCAATCAAGTCTGAATTAGGCCCTTAGTCGGACGATGCCAGTTAACGCACCTTAAGCCGTGTATTTAGTCACAGAAACCAGAATTCTCATACTTAAATGCCAGATGTTTGCACACGTGCTAAGGTAGAAAACAGCATCATGGCACTAGTTTAGTTGGATTCCTTCTGCCAACTCAGGAGGGGTGCGAGCAGAAATCCTCTAATGCGCTGAATTGAATCACCCCCATTGTCCCTACAGATGGAGCCTTCTTTATCTTGGCTCTTTATGTGACTAGGAGTGCCCGCCTGGGCGCAGCTAGTCACTGTGAGCGTCTCCGTCTGGACGGGTGTGTGCGCCCAGATGGAGACGCTCCCCATTTACTTTAATGGAGAGTGTCTCTGTCCGCTCCCCGACAGAGATGCTCTGAATGGGAAGCAGCTCGTGCACTCCCGGCGTGACTAGGTGGACGGATAGCCTAGTCACGCTGGGAGTGCCCACCTGCGACTAAGCAGGGTGAGATTAAGAAGGCTCCATCTGTATATCGTGGATTTGGAGTTAGATTTTAAATATATTTATTATATAGAGGTCACTATTATGCTAGTAGGTTTATGTTTATAGCTTTTTGACAAAGGATTTTTTTTATATATTTAAATGTTTTCTTAAACCACACCCACATTAGATAAACCATTGTTGCAAACGTTTTGTTGCACAAATTTTTCCGTTGCAGTTTACTGGTAGAAAAGCAGGGGCCACATGCTTGTGTTTGCCCCCCCCCAAGCTAAAAGTTGCCAGCCCCTGAGTTTCAGGGCATGTGATAGCCACCATGGCTTTTTTGTTGTCCCGAAATTCCATTAACTTAATAGCGCCGCACCCACGGCGAACCCTACATATTTTGTACACACACCAGCCAGTGCCTCACCAGCCACTGACCTCACCGCACGCCATTGGTTTGTACCCCGTATATTTTAAATAGGAACAGTTCGCACATTTGGCGCACAGCCCAAAAAGGGGTGTGTTTTTGCTGGCAAGAGGCATGGCCACACAATAGTAACCCCAATTCCAATTACGCCACACAATACTGCAACTTTATTCACATTTGATCATGTGATAGTGTCCATAATTCATATTACATTCCACAGTAGTATCACTTTACCTTAAATGTTACTCCTCACAGTAGTAGAGCCCCTTATTCACATTACATCACACTGAATTGCTCCTTATTCACATTACACCACCCCATATTGCTCTTTATTCACATTAGATGACACAGTAGTGCCCTTTCTATACGCAACACCACATAGTAGAGCACCTTATACACATAATGCCACACATTAGTAATGCATTTATACACATAATTCCACACAGTAATGCTCCTTACACATATGAGACACATTATTAATGTCCTTATAAACATAATGCGCCTTACACATTATGACAACCTTTATTAATGCCCTTTTACAAATAATGTCCCTTACACATATGCCATACATTATTAATGCCCTTATACACATAATGACACACATAGTGCCCCCTACACATTTGCTGCACATTATTAGTGCCCCTATAAACATAATGACACACATACAGTAGTACCCTGTTACACATATGCCGCACATTATTAATGCCCTTATACACATAGGGGGTCATTCCGAGTTGTTCGCTCGCAAGCTGCTTTTAGCAGCTTTGCACACGCTAAGCCGCCGCCTACTGGGAGTGAATCTTAGCTTATCAAAATTGCGAACGAAAGATTAGCAGAATTGCGAATAGACACTTCTTAGCAGTTTGAGTAGCTCCAGACTTACTCGGCATCTGCGATCAGTTCAGTGCTTGTCGTTCCTGGTTTGACGTCACAAACACACCCAGCGTTCGCCCAGACACTCCTCCGTTTCTCCAGCCACTCCCGCGTTTTTCCCAGAAACTGTAGCGTTTTTTCGCACACACCCATAAAACGGCCAGTTTCCGCCCAGAAACACCCACTTCCTCTCAATCACATTACGTTCACCAGAACGAAGAAAAAACCTCGTAATGCCGTGAGTAAAATACCTAACTGCATAGCAAATTTACTTGGTGCAGTCGCACTGCGGACATTGCGCATGCGCATTAGCGACTATTCGCTCCGTTGCGACAAAAAAATAACGAGCGAACAACTCGGAATGACCCCCATAATGACACACATAGTGCCCCCTACACATATGTTGCACATTATTAATGCATTTTTACATGACACAGATAATGCTCCTTACACATATTCCAAACACTACTGCACAGCCAACCCACTCACATGCACACAGCACTCACACTGCCGCTAACACTGTGACCTCTGCCTCTGCTTGGATACAGATGTGTCCTCATAAATCTTGCCTCAATGCTAACGTTGGGCACCTTTTTTTATGAAAATGCATCTTATTTGCATTGCTATGTGGCTAGGATGCACAAGCAGCGTCTGCTGATTAAAATGATATGCAGCATGCCTATATACTGTGTGAGACTGTGGCTGTATCTGCGTATGAAATGCTACACACAGAATATAGGCATGCTGCATATCATTTTAATCAGCAGAAGCTTCTGATGCCCCTATGCATATCAAATGCCCTAGGCAATTGCCTAGTTTGCCTATGCCTATGGCCGGCTCTGGCTCCTTCCCGCTACTGGTTTAAATGTGTGAGGGTGTGAGTTGCCAAGCTGGTGGGCGCTCGATTGGAGTGGCACATTTATTACTGGCAGCTAGCTGAGAATCTACACTAGTTCCGGCGAACTCTCCCGCTTCAGCCTTACCTTGGTTGTGTGAGCAGTGCTGTCGGCTGCTCCCCCATCTCCATTGATATCTTTTGAGCTGCCAGATGCCTCCTCCCTCCTCCCCCCAGCCGTTCTCTGCAGAGGCAGGCAGCACAAGAGCAGAGCTGCCGGCGGGTGCCCCACAAAGCCATGCACTGCATCAAGGGAGATGTAGTTTTCTCACACTGTACACTGATTACAGTGCAGTGTGAGAAAACTACATCTCCCAGGATGCCGTGCACGGCGGACGGCTTTACACCTCGGCGGTGGCCTTGCAAGCCAGTCAAAATGCTCCCCACCCCTGTCCTAGAATAATATTAACCTCAATAACATTAATTTCCAGGCAATTTTGACAACTGTACAAACATTGACAAATATATATTGTTCAATATACAGGTTGAGTATCCCTTATCCAAAATGCTTGGGACCAGAGGTATTTTGGATATGGGATTTTTCCGTATTCTGGAATAATTGCATACCATAATGAGATATCATGGTGATGGGACCCAAGTCTAAGCAGTGAATGCATTTATGTTACATATACACCTTATACACACAGCCTGAAGGTAATTTTAGCCAATATTTTTTATAACTTTGTGCATTAAACAAAGTGTGTCTACATTCACACAATTCATTTATGTTTCATATACACCTTATACACACAGCCTAAAGGTCATTTAATACAATATTTTTAATAACTTTGTGTATTAAACAAAGTTTGTGTACATTGAGCCATCAAAAAACAAAGGTTTCACTATCTCACTCTCACTCAAAAAAGTCTGTATTTCGGAATATTCCGTATTTCGGAATATTTGGATATGGGATACTCAACCTGTATATTTTTAGATGCTGTAACCATCTGTACTGATTATTTTCAGCCTCAATGTAGGATCAGTTCCTGAAAGTTATGTTTGACCCGGAGAAGGTTCCACTTCATCTAGCTTTACGCATGGTCTGTATTAACATGTAAATGTTTCTTTTTACCAATATACACAACTATTTTTTGTATTAATTCAACATATTTCCACTTTATTGCAGACATCGTGGCAAAGGGAGTAAAATTGCAGTCCCGGATGCAGCTTCCTTATATGGAATTCAAAACCTGCAAGAACTGATGCTGGATGAAAACAATATTGTGATGTGGTCAAAATTAACTGGAAATTAGTGGAAATTAATGTTATTGAGGTTAATAATAACGTAGAAATAAAAACAGGCCCAAATTCTGTGATTTTAGCTATTTATATATATATATAGATTCAAAACCTGCAAGGGCGGTTTTGCCAAAACCAATCCAGATCCAAAACACGAAGGAGATACAGATAAAAAACACAAAACCCTAGAAAAGGGCTGCTGCACATCCCTAATTATGATTTATATTTATCTTTAGCAGCTGCAAGTTATACAAAATTAAACTTAATAATTAGGAATTGTATTGACAAAAAAAAGTTTATTAAACTAGAGATGTGTGGTTAGGTTTTCCAGACATCAGAATCTACCCGAATTTTGTGGATCCAAAAAAAAACCTGGTCTTGATCTCCCAATGAGATTTGATTTAAACTGAGTCCTGATTCAGATCTTCATGTGGGTCAGAATTTGGATTTTAAATCCAAATTTTGGGTTTTGGATTGCAAAACATGATTTTAGCAGTTTTATTGATTTGTATAGAGATATATACTGGCGCCGGCTGTGAGACCAATAAGGGACGATAGTTTGTTAAGATAAAAAATCACAAATATTTAATAAACATATAAAATGGTTAATTAAATAACTCAGAAGTAGTCACACTGGGGTAAATTTACTAAGATTCGTGTTTTCCCGTTTCAGGTCAAAGTTCAATCACGAATGACATCGAAAGTGTAAAACTGCAACTTTTTGAATTGATTACGACTAATTTACTAAGCTGTCGTATTCGGGTTTTTCTTTTGTTCCGATGTCGATGTCATTCGTGGTTTTTTTTCTATTTTTACGGCAGTGATTAGCAAAACACTGCCGACTTTTTTACAATGAATCTCGGCCGGATCTGTGTGATCCGTGCTGGGGTTCATTTTTTTTGTTTTTTTTTAAATTAAACACTGTCAAATATTTAAAAAAAAATTGCGTGGGGTCCCCCCTCCTAAGCATAACCAGCCTCGGGCTCTTTGAGCCGATCCTGGTTGCCGAAATATGGGAAAAAAAATGACAGGGGTTCCCCCATATTTAAGCAACCAGCATCGGGCTCTGCGCCTGGTCCTGGTTCCAAAAATACGGGGGACAAAAAGAGTAGGGGTCCCCCGTATTTTTAAAACCAGCACCGGGCTCCACTAGCTGGACAGATAATGCCACAGCCGGGGGTCACTTTTATATAGTGCCCTGCGGCCGTGGCATCAAAAATCCAACTAGTCACCCCTGGCCGGGGTACCCTGGGGGAGTGGGGACCCCTTCAATCAAGGGGTCCCCCCCCCAGCCACCCAAGGGCCAGGGGTGAAGCCCGAGGCTGTCCCCCCCCCATCCAATGGGCTGCGGATGGGGGGGCTGATAGCCTTTGTTGTAAAAGAAAAGATATTGTTTTTAGTAGCAGTACTACAAGTCCCAGCAAGCCTCGCCCGCATGCTGGTACTTGGAGAACCACAAGTACCAGCATGCGGCGGAAAAACGGGCCCGCTGGTACCTGTAGTACTACTACTAAAAAAATACCCAAAAAAACACAAGACACACACACCGTGAAAGTATAATTTTATTACATACATACACACATACACACATACATACATACATACTTACCTTATGTTCCCACGCAGGTCGGTCCTCTTCTCCAGTAGAATCCAAGGGGTACCTGTTGAAGAAATTATACTCACGAGATCCAGGGGTCCAGGGTCCTCGGGGCAACCATTTGTAATCCACGTACTTGAACAAAATAACAAAACGGACACCCGAGCCACGCACTAAAAGGGGACCCATGTTTGCACATGGATCCCCTTTTCCTGACTGCCAGAAACCCAATCTGACTGATGTCTAAGTGGGTTTCTACAGCCAATCAGGGAGTGCCACGTTGTAGCACTCTCCTGATCGGCTGTGTGCTCCTGTACTGAGTGACAGGCGGCACACGGCAGTGTTACAATGTAGCGCCTATGCGCTCCATTGTAACCAATGCTGGGAACTTTCTGCCCTGCGGTTGACCTAAAGTGACGTCACCGCTGAGCAGAAAGTTTTTTTTGGGGGTATTTTTTTAGTAGTAGTACTACAGGTACCAGCGGGCCCGTTTTTCCGCCGCATGCTGGTACTTGTGGTTCTCCAAGTACCAGCATGCGGGGAAGGCTTGCTGGGACTTGTAGTACTGCTACTAAAAACAATATCTTTTCTTTTACAACAAAGGCTATCAGCCCCCCCATCCGCAGCCCATTGGATGGGGGGGGACAGCCTCGGGCTTCACCCCTGGCCCTTGGGTGGCTGGGGGGGGACCCCTTGATTGAAGGGGTCCCCACTCCCCCAGGGTACCCCGGCCAGGGGTGACTAGTTGGATTTTTGATGCCACGGCCGCAGGGCACTATATAAAAGTGACCCCCGGCTGTGGCATTATCTGTCCAGCTAGTGGAGCCCGGTGCTGGTTTTAAAAATACGGGGGACCCCTACTCTTTTTGTCCCCCGTATTTTTGGAACCAGGACCAGGCGCAGAGCCCGATGCTGGTTGCTTAAATATGGGGGAACCCCTGTCAATTTTTTCACCATATTTCTGCAACCAGGATCGGCTCAAAGAGCCCGAGGCTGGTTATGCTTAGGAGGGGGGACCCCACGCAATTTTTTTTGAAAAAATAAGCACTTTCCCACCCCTTCCCACTGATATACATGCACGGATCTCATGGATTCGTGCATGCCTATCCAATCACGAATAAAAAAAAAAGGTCTGGGTTTTTTTAGCACTTTTTTACGAGTTGTACTTTTTCACGGCAGTGTTTGGTTTTTTTTTGCTTTGCACTTCTTAGTAAATGACCGAGATTCATACTTAAACAGCCGCGTTTTGACCGATGGTGTATTCATTCGTAATTTTTTTCTTGGACTTGCAAAAAATTACGAATGCCCTCATCACTGCCGTGATTATTGCTTAGTAAATTACCGAGATGACACTTTGATGAAAAAACGGCATCTCGGTCAAAATCGGGAGCTTAGTAAATTTCCCCCACTGTCTTTATCTGTTCCTAAATCAGAAACAAAGGATGTTAAAAGATGTTGATTAGGACCAATTGGATCCCACTTATGGTGTATATTATATGTACACACTCTCCGGTTAGGACTCCCTCCTCATTATTTTTTTGTTCACTTGAGATAATAGTAGTTACCCAGTCCTTATGGATGTTGTCCCCAGGATCTCAGTTTAGCAAGTAAGGATCCAATTAGCAGCAGGGGAATGATTCCAGGTTGCAGTGGGCTTGTAGTGTCCAATAGGGGCAAAGAGTCCAATTGTTACCGGAGATACCAGGTGGATCCAAAGCTGATGGTCAGTGTCCTTAGCTCAACGCGTTTCGCTGGTCTGATGGCTGCCAGCTTCCTCAGGAGCATATGTGTATCAATGATTACCAATTTTTTTATCAATTTTATACCTAACCGTTTTCGAATCGAACACTCGAGGGTGGTTTTGCAAAACCAAATCATGAGGGTGACATTAGAACCAAAACCAAAACATGACACTTCACATACATCTCTAGTTTAAACCTATATAAAGTAAACAAATATTTTTAAAACAATATGCAGGAAAATAATTTATTGCATGAAATGCCTTAGATTTTAGGATTGTTATTGAAATATATGTTACACTCAGATTTTACCCTGCTTAGTACAGTATCTTGATCTGATGTACTCATTATGTAAAGCCCCTTTGTAATGTACGAGTGCAGTTTGTGTCTAGAACTTGAAGTGTTACAGGATCTTTTCTATTCTCTGAAGATGCTGAGCATCTTTCCAAAAGCTGGTATCTATTGTCTATTATGTGACAGACTCTATTGTTTTGCTTTGTAGAATGGTTGTGACAAATCATTCCATCCTATAGACAAGGAAAGTGGTTGAATCAAACAAGAGCTTGTCATTCAGGCTCTTGTGTGTAGGTGGCCAGTTTCAAATCTGGAAAACTGTTAACACAAAGCTGAAAGAATTCAGAGAAACACGTTACACTCTATAAATCAAGAATTTATTTAAACACACACTGCTTTAATAAACAAAGTCTCGAGCAGATATATTAAGCCTGGAGAAGTGATGAAGCAGTGGTAAGTGCAAGGTGATAATGCACCAGCCAATCAGCTCCAATATGTAAATTGACAGGAGCTGATTGGCTGGTGCATTATCACCTTTCACTAATTACTGCTTTATCACTTCTCCAGGCTTAATACATCTGCCCCAATGTAAGTTGATGTTCCAAATTGTCAGTTAAATCCAATTCAAGGGATATATTTACTAAGCATCTGTTTTAAGTATTTCCACAGTTTTCTAATGGTTTTATAATCATCTGATTTACTAAAGGTAAAATTGACGTGTATCCGCTTAAAATACATACATTAGAAAGCTACTGGATGTCAGTATAGCATTAATGTATTTTTCATTAGAAGAATGTAGACTGTAGATTTACTAAGGTGCGGAATGGGAGCCAGCCACAAAGCCAAAAGTAAAACCCACCCAAATAATACAAATAATAGACCCGCAAGCACTGCACAGACCAATAAAATCATCAATTGGAGCTTTAATGTGAATAAAATTAAAAAATGACTAACATTTTTATTTAAATGGTGTGTCATAGTGGCAATCACCAGCCCCAGAGTGCTCAGTCCAGGGTTGTAAATTTGAGGAGAGTTGGACCCCCCAAAACATAAGGTCCCTCCTCCTTAAGGCCAAGCAGCCCTAAGCTTAAAGCACTTGGAGAATCACAAGTACCAACATGCCCGGGCATAAGCATAATAAGCATTTTATTACACAACCACTCCCCCACATTCCTCATTCATCCATTTATTACTCACTAATTCTTAGGTATAGGTCCTCTTTGATCCAAGTAGGCATTCCACGGGTCTTGGCAAAGAAAGCCCTCATAGGAATGAGAGGTCACTCAAGGACAATCGCCTTAGCAAAGGATGGGACAGTGCTGATTGGCCAGAGAGTGGGACCTGCCCAGGGGCGCATCATGAGAAGAGGAGGCCCATGTGTAGTCTCTGTCCAGCCACCCTCCTCTCTAACCTGCAAAGTAGTAGACTCTGGGCACTAAGGTCACAAGAAGACCATAGTGCTATCCCAGAGTCTAGTGCGTATGCGGAGGTCTCTGGGGAAATAGGTGCTACATCATTTTCCTGGTGGTTTCTGCAGCCCTGATGCCACCAAAAAGGAACTCCGGAGGGTAAGTATTAAAAAAATGGGCGCAGGATGTGCGGTGTGGGCCCCCCTCAAGGGGTCATGTGCACTGCACACACTGCACCAATTATAGATATGCCAGTGGACCTGCACCTAAGTCAATTTACCTCTAAGTGTCCTTGAAAGCCTGACTCTGGGTAAGTAGCCTTATAAGACTGTGTTCTGCTTAGGAAATATTACATAAATATACATTTTCATTTTTGGGTGGAATTATTTCTTCCTAAAATCATTTGTTTTATCCATCTTTAAATATGGGCATAATAAAATAAATTTTGCTTAGCTGTAGAAAACATGTTACGTTATACTGCAACATGATTGTTTCTAATTATGAGACACTATTAAATGTAAAAACCAAATAAAAATGCACTTACAGTAATTGAAACATATTTCTGAACATGTAGATACTGTAGGAAATAAGTGGTGTGATCCAGCTACTCTTGTCCTCACTTAAACCGAAAACTTATGGTTTTGCCCAACTGCTAACAAATTTGCTGCTGCGATCAACTCTGAATTAGGCCCCATGTGCACTGCAGGTGTGGCAGATGTAACATTTACAGAGAGAGATAGATTTGGGTGGGTTATTTTTAGAGATGTGCGGCGGGCACTTTTTGTGTTTTGGTTTTGGTTCTAATTCCACTTTCGTGTTTTGGTTTTGGCTTTGTTTTGCCAAAACCACCCTTTCAAGTTTTGGTTTTGGTTTTGGATCTGTATGATTTTTGATAAAAACAGCTAAAATCACAGAATTTGGGGGTAATTTTGCTCCTACGGTATTATTATCCTCAATAACAATAATTTCCACTCATTTCCAGTCTTTTCTGAACACCTCATACCTCACAAAATTGTTTTTAGGCCAAAAGGTTGCACCGAAGTTGCTGGATGACTAAGCTAAGCGACACAAGTGGACAACACAAACACCTGGCCCATCTAGGAGTGGCACTGCAGTGTCAGACAGGAGGACAGATATAAAAAAAAAGGCCCCAGACAGCACATCATGCAAAGAAGAAAAATAATTACAATGAGGTAGTTGTATGACTATGCCAAGCGACACAAACAGTTGGTCCATCTAGGCATGGCACTGCAGTGGCAGACAGGAGGGCAGATATCAAATAAAGGACCCAAACAGCACATCATGCAAAGAAGAAAAAGAATTGCAATGAGGTAGTTGTATGACTAAGCCAAGCGACACAAACAATTGGCCCATCTAGGCGTGGCACTGCAATGGCAGACAGGAGGGCAGATATAAAAATAAGGCCCCTAACAGCACATAATGCAAAGAAGAAAAAATGGTGCACTGAGGTTGCTGTAGGCCTAAGCTAAGTGACACAACCACCTGGCCCATCTAGTCAGGGCCGGTTCTACACCTTGTGGCGCCGGTGGGTGGCGCCCAGTGCGAAAGTTTCCACTAGCGCCCCCCCCCCAGTAGCTGTGCCTCCAGATTTGCTCCAAGTAGTTGTGCCCCCCAGTTGATTTGCCCCCAGTAGATATGCCCCCCGTAGCTGTGCCCCCAGTAGATATGCCCCCTGTAGCTATGCACCCCGTAGATATGCCCCCAGTAGATTTGCCCCCAGTAGTTGTGCCCTGTTGCTGTGCCCCCTGTTGCTTTGCCTGCAGTAGTTGTGCCCCGTCGCTGTGCCCCCTGTTGCTTTGCAACCAGTAGTTGTGCCCCCTGTTGCTTTGCCCCCAGTAGTTGTGCTCCCTGTTGCTTTGCCCCCAGTAGTTGTGCCCAGTTTCTTTGCCCCCCGTAGTTGTGCCCCCTGTTGCTTTGCCCCCTGTCGCTGTGGCCCCTGTCTCCGCTTACAAACACACACACACACAAAAATAAAAAAAACAACATTTACCACTGCCCCGCTCCTGCTTCCCGACCGCTGCTGCTGCTGCTTTGTCTGGCCGCCGGCTCCTCTCTATGGGAGAGACGTCATGACATCTCTCCCATAGCAGCGCCGCACAGACACTAGAGGTCAATACTGACCTCTAGTGTCTGTCCCTGAGCCAGCTGCAGCGGACGCCCACACTGCCCACGGCGTCTGCTGCAGCCGTGGAGCACGGTGCGTGTAGGCGCGGTGCCTGCGGGGTGACTGCGGCAACGCCCCCAGGCCGCAGCGCCCCGGGCGAAGGCACTGCTTGCCCACACCAAGAACCGCTCCTGCATCGAGTAGTGTCACGCAGTGGCTGAATGTCGAGAGTTGGCCGCAATTGTTCGGTCCACTGACAGCATCTCCAGCGCGCTCCGGTCACTTTTAAAAAAAATCTGCAATTGGTGGACTTATACAGCAGTACCCAAGGACTAATACAGCAGTACCCCTGGACTCATACGGCAGTGTCACACAGGATGGCACTTTTCAAAAACTAGGCCCCAAACAGAACCTCATGCAAAGATGTCGAAGAGGTGCAATTAGGTAGCTGTATGACTAAGCCAAGCGACACAAACAATTCCAACTGTAATTATACGTTCAAATCACTGGAATTAATTGGCAAGATCACTGTAATTAATAATTATAAATCATTGAACTTAATTGGCAAAATTACTGTAATTATACGTTCAAATCACTGGAATTAAATGGCAAAATCACTGTAATTAATAATTATAAATCACTGGAATTAATTGGCAAGATCACTGTAATTAATAATTACAAATCACTGAAATTAATTGGTAAAATCACTGTAATTATACGTCCAAATCACTGGAATTAAATGGCAAAATCTCGCTATCGCCTGCCTAGTGAAGTGGAATCTAGATGGGATTTGGTACCGGGGACACAATACCTCCATCAATTGTCTACATCCCACTGCACTAATGGCGGATACCGGGTGCAGGTCTAACACCAACATAAGTGTCAAGGCCTCAGTTATGAGGGCTTCCATCATCATGAGAAGCTGAACCACTAGTCATGAACATAGGCCAGAGCCTCAGCCGTTCCTTGTCACTCCGTGTCGTAAATGGCATATTGGCAAGTTTACGTTTCTCCTCAGACCATTTAAATTTATTTTTTGGGGTCTTTATACTGAACTTTGGCTTTTTGGATTTTACATGCCCTGTACTATCACATTGGGCATCGGCCTTGGCAGACGACGTTGATGGCATTTCATAGTCTATGTCATGGCTAGTGGCAGCAGCTTCAGCACTAGGAGTAAGTGGTTCTTCTTGATCTTTCCCTATTTTATCCTCAAAATTTTTGATCTCCATTATTTTTTGGGAGTTATATGAGACAATATGCGGCACAGGAATGACTGGAATGACTGATGAGACAGGACACTACCACTGGTCTGATGCAGCACAACAGGTTGTTATAATTATTATACTGCAGCAGTGGACATATAACAGCAGCGTATATCATCACTGGAATTACTGATGAGACAGGACACTACCACTGGTCTGATGCAGCATAACAGGTTGTTGTTGTTGTTATAATTATTATACTGCAGCAGTAGACATATAGCAGCAGCGTGTATCGTCACTGGAATGACTGATGAGACAGGACACTACCACTGGTCTTATGCAGCACAACAGGTTGTTGTTGTTATAATTATTATACTGCAGCAGTGGACATATAGCAGCAGCGTATATCGTCACTGGAATGACTGATGAGACAGGACACTACCACTGGTCTGATGCAGCACAACAGGTTGTTGTTGTTATAATTATTGAACTGCAGCAGAGGACATATAGCAGCAGCTTATATCGTCACTGGAATGACTAATGAGGCAGGACACTACCACTGGTCTGCATAACACAGCATCACTGGATATATGGCAGCAGAGAACACCAACACTGTGACTGGCTGGACTGATGCAGCACAATACACTGACTACACTGGACTGGTCTGCACAACACAGCACCACTTTATACAGCTACACTGGATATATGGCAGCATAGAACACCAACAATGTGACTGGCTGGACTGATGCAGCACAATACACTGACTACACTGGACTGGACAGCACAACACAGCACAAGACTCGCCACCCCACTTTCCCGCCCCCACACAGACACTGAACACTGAGGACACATCCTCTCAATACACTCTCCGAGACTAGAGTGAAAATGGCCGCGATGCGCGGCTCCTTATATTGAATCCAAATCCCGTGAGAATCCAACAGCAGGGTAAGGGGGAGGACAACGAGCACCGGGAAGTTCGAACAGGGGTGTTTGGTGTTGCATAAATTCTTTTAATGTCCCCATGTGTACTGAGAAGGTACAGTACTTTGTTTTACCCAAAAAATAGAAAAATAAAAGTGATGTTCATGAAATTAACCTTCAAAAGTTTAATGGCAAAGACAATAAACTGCTAACCCCAGCCACTGACAAACCAATAGCTGTTAGGTACGAGAAACAATTGAATATTCGCCTAAATGTCACTTTTTGTGCTTGTACAGATCTCTGACTTACTCACTTGTATTTAAAGAAACCTTTTAGATGGGCAATGCAAATACTGTGTTTTAAGTTGTTTACAAAAACATCTGCCACTCAATTAACAATATGTTACAATTACAATTTTACTTCATGAGGGCCAGCGGTCACTGTCTCTATTCTTGCGTATCCTTATCAGTATTGTTTGTTAGACATTTAGGGGAAATACAAGTGTTCAACCTCTGCACGACATGCTACTATAGAATGGCATATTGTGCACATGGCATCAAAAGGTGTTGAGGGGGAATGTGAGATGTCATTGCAACCATAAGTGCCCGATATGTGCTCTGGCTCATCTGGGCTTCATGGCATTTCCTGGCCACACTTCCCGCTGAATTGAATTCCCTCCTTAAAGTGTCGCTCAAAATTTAGTAAAAGTATGTCCCGATTGAACAACTTGATAGTCTTCATTCTAGCACCCTACACCTAATCAGTAAGAGGGGCATATTTTCATTGTTAAGGGCAAAATTTTATATGTGATAGATTGGTATAACTACAGCAGCTGTTTGAATACATAATGTCTAAAATTATACCCTTCAAAATTAAAATATGCCCCCTTCACTGAGATGGTGCAGGGTGCTAGAATGAACACTAATTTGCTGTCTTTAAAATTTGGCTGTTGAATCAAGCTGCTAACTCATGTAAGGCTCAGTTTAGCGTGGTTAGCAATGGGGTGGTTTGGGTTTGTCAGTGGTTTGGAGAAGAGAGATCCTCCCCTACTCAAACAACATAAAAATATGGTTTAGAGACATGTTTGACTAAGTGCCACACACTAATCCTCAAGGCCTGTGATTAGAGGGACTCTTGTTTAATATGGCTACTTGTATAGGTGGCTGGTTTAAGGTCCAGCTGCTCAGCTCAGGGTTCTGAGAGGTCTATTTACTTAGCCTTGGATCAAGATAAAGTGGACGGAGATAACCAACTCCTAACTCTTATTTTTTTCAAACCCAGCCTGTGACATGGCAGTTAGGAGATGATTGGCTGGTACTTTATCTCTATCCACTTTATCTCTCTCCAATGCTTAGTAAATAGACCCCTGGATTTGCCATCATTTGTTGAAACAGTTGTATCAAACTGAAGTGTGGAATGTAACAGGTTGGGTAAGAGATGACTATGGCTATACAGACTGGACACTGCAGTGGTGACACAGACACCATGTTTTAATACCTACATGATCATAGCAGACAGCATATACAGTGCATCCGGAAAGTATTCACAGCGCTTCACTTTTTCCACATTTTGTTTTGTTACAGCCTTATTCCAAAATGGAATAAAATTCATTTTTGTCCTCAAAATTCTACACACAATACCCCATAATGACAACGTGAAAAAGTTTTTTTTTAGATTTTTGCAAATTTATTAAAAATAAAAAACTAAGAAATCACATGTATATAAGTATTCACAGCCTTTGCCATGAAGCTAAAAACTGTGCTCAGGTGCATCCTGTTTTCACTGATCATCCTTGAGATGTTCCTACAGCTTAATCGGAGTCCACCTGTGGTGAAATCAGTTGATTGGACATGATTTGGAAAGGCACATACCTGTCTATATAAGCACAAACCAAGCATGAAGTCAACGGAATTGTCTGTAGATCTCCGAGACAGGATTGTCTTGAGGCACAAATATGGGGATGGGTACAGAAAAATATCTGCAGCTTTGAAGGTCCCAATGAGCACAGTGGCCTCCATCATCCATAAATAGAAGACGTTCGGAACCACCAGGACTCTTCCTAGAGCTGGACGGCCGTCTAAACTGAGTGATTGGGAGAGAAGGGCCCTAGTCAGGGAGGTGACCAAGAACCCAATGGTCACTCTGTCAGAGCTACAGCATTCCTCTGTGGAGAGAGGAGAACCTTCCAGAAGGACAACCATCTCTGCAGCAATCCACCAATCAGGCGTGTATTGTAGAGTGGCCAGACGGAAGCCACTCCTTAGTAAAAAGCACATGGCAGCCCACCTGGAGTTTGCCAAAATGCACCTGAAGGACTCTCAGACCATGAGAAACAAAATTCTCTGGTCTGATGAGACAAAGATTGAACTCTTTGGCGTGAATGCCAGGCATCATGTTTGGAGCAAACCAGGCACCGCTCATCATCACGCCAATACAATCCCTACAGTGAAGCATAGTGGTGGTAGCATCAAGCTGTGGGATGTTTTTCAGTGGCAGGAACTGGAAGACTAGTCAGGATAGAGGGAAAGATGAATGCAGCAATGTACAGAGACATCCTGGATGAAAACCTGCTCCAGAGCACTCTTGAACTCAGACTGGGATGACAGTTCATCTTCTAGCAGGACAACGACCCTAAGCACACAACCAAGATATCAAAGGAGTGGCTTCAGGATAACTCTGTGAATGTCCTTGAGTGGCCCAACCAAAGGCCAGACATGAATCCAATTGAACATCTCTGGAGAGTTCTGAAAATGGCTGTGCACGACGCTTCACATCCAACCTGATGGAGCTTGAGTGGTGCTGCAAAGAGGAATGGGCGAAACTGCCCAAAGATAGATGTGCCAAGCTTGTGAAATCATATTCAAAAAGACTTGAGGCTATAATTGCTGCCAAAGGTGCATCAACAAAGTATTGAGCAAAGGCTGTGAATACTTATGTACATGTGATTTCTTAGTTTTTTTTTTATTGTTAATAAATGTGCAAAAATCTCAAAAAAAAATGTTTTCTTGTTGTCATTATAGTGTATTGTGTGTAGAATTTTGAGGGGAAAAATTAATTTATTCCATTTTGGAATAAGGCTATAACATAACAAAATGTGGACAAAGTGAAGCACTGTGAATACTTTCCGGATGCACTGCATATGCCATGAAAACAAATAGGACACGTCTGTATTTTTGCTGCCATTCCCCATTACCACCCCGAAATGGTCCCTTCCTGTCAATTACTTTGAGATGAAATCCTCACTGTGAGCAAGATTGCAAAGGGCACCTTTACACATGTGCAGTGCAATCGCTCAATTGCGTGAACATTGGCCGTTGTGGCCAATGTGCAATCATGAATTAAGCCGATGGATTGTTTGAGGAAGTGGGGCCCCAAATCAGTGTCTTACTTAGGGTCCCATGAAGTATAAATCCGCCTCTACACAGGGGATTTGCAGCGCCTAACAAAATAAATAACCAGAAGAACAAAACAAGAAAACAGTGACTTACAGTACAGGACATTTTTTCAACAAGTACATGATGTATAAACATTGCTGCATCAGTGGTCATACTGTAGCACTTAAATAAGCAGCATGGTGGCAGAAACCAAGTATTAGGTGCCGTTGTAGGGAGTATGGAGTAGATGATAGTATAAGTAAGGGAAGGAAGAGCTTACATTCTAAAAAATGTCACCAATCTTTGCTAAGTACATGCAGACAAGAACCAAATGTATTACATTGTTATTTATATTGTTATGTAACACCTTGGTGACAATGGGCCTAACACAGGGTTGATTGCAAAAGCAAAATCTTTCTCTAATGGGCAAAACCATGTGCACTGCAGGGGGGGTTGGGGGTGGGGGGCAGATATAATGTGCAGATAGAGTTAGATTTGGGTGTGGCATGTTCAAACTGAAATCTAAATTGCAATGTAAAATTGAAGCAGCCAGTATTTACCCTGCACAGAAACAATATAACCCACCCAAATCTAACTCTCTCTGCACATGTTATCTCCATACTTGCCTACATGACCCTCTCCATGAGGGAGCAAATGCTCTGTTCCTGGACTTTCCTGGTATGTATGATTGCCATCACCTGTGGTGAGCTAGTTAATTGATAAGAAAGGTGTTTCACCACAGGTGATGGCAATCATACATTACCAGGAAAGTCCAGGAACAGAGCATTTTCTCCCTCATGGGGAGGGTCAGGTAGGCCATACGTCCCAACATGACCCTCTCCAGGAGGGACAGAATGCTCTGCTTCTGGACTTTTCTGTTAATATATGATTGTCTGCATCTGTGTTGAACAGGTTAATGGAAAGGAAAGGTGTTTCAGCACAGGTGATGGCAATCATAAATTAAGAGGGAAGTCCAAGAGCAGAGCATTGTGTCCCTCCTGGAGAGGATCATTTGGGAGGTATGAGGTAGGCAAGTATGGTTGTATGTATGCACCTGCAGTGCACATGGTTTTGCACATTAGCTAACAAATTTGCTGCTGCAATCAGATCTGAATTAGGCCCATGGTTTTACCCATTAGAGAAAGATTTTGCTGCTGCGATCAACCCTAAATTAGACCCCAGGTGAGGTATAATCAGCAACCTACGTGTGGTATGGAATTTAGAGTGTAAGCTCCACTGAGGCAGGGACTGATGTGAATGATCAAAATACTCTCTGTAAAGCGCTGCGGAATATGTGTGCGCTATATAAATAACTGGTAGTAATAATAATAATAATAATAAAAAACCTTTCTGTATAAGGTAACATAGATTCTGCAGTATCATACATTCAGCAATTCATAAAATGTAACAAATTAGCATAGAATGGTACCAATTGCCCCATAAAAACACATATAGGAGCAAAAGAACAACAATTGTATCAGTAAAAGCCCAACACAAGATGAGACATGAGAAAGTAATAATTTCATCAGAAAACACAAAGCAGAATGTAAAAAATCATTCATGTGCGGACAGGAGATGACAGAAGAGGGCCCTGATCATGTAATTGTCACAACAGTAGTAGAGAAAGACCACCTTTCTGTCAAAGTGACAGTTGCTCCACCCCTTTCTCCTGGGTAACGCCTCCTTTAATATTAAATGATAGTGTTTGATATCGCTTTTATATAAAATTTAATATAAAATTTATAGAGCTCGATATTAAACCATATTAAAAGATAATGGCTTTGAAAAGAATGTCACATATGACACACACACAAAAAAAAGATATATTTTAAAGTAACACAAAATGTTCTTACATTCCAGCAGCTGAAACTTCATGCATGGCACATATGGTACTATTTAAAAATCACACTATGTCACACATGGTACAGGTTTAAAAAGCATAATGACTAATGACCGTGTCCATTTTCTTAGATGCACGGAAGCATCACACCTGGTACTGATTTAAAAAGCGTATTGATTTTAATGGCCATGCATGATTAATGATGACAGCACAAATTTCAAAATGACATTCTCACACGTTATTTTTTGCAAACATATGTAGAAACAGCGTATTTGGTTTTAAATTGAAAAATATTTAAAAAGCTTAACTGTATATTACAACCTATATATCGTTGCATACATGACATATGTTACTGTGTGTTAAATAGCACTAAAAAGTTTATCTTTATTGTGGCCGATCGCTGAACTTTGATTGCAAGCAGACATGACCAGACTTGTCGGTATTACAGCGTGACATGTCCAGACCTGTATATTAACGAAAAAAGATTTACACTAAATACCACATATTACTGTGTATTAAACCATTTATATCGATGCATACAGACCACATATTACAGTGTATTACAGAGTGTATAGCACTGTATACAGACCACATATTACAGTGTATTACAACGTGTATAACGCTGCAAGCATACCATATATTACTGTGTATTACAGAGTGTATAGCACTGTATACAGACCACATATTACTGGGTATTACAACGTGTATAACGCTGCAAGCATACCACATATTACTGTGTATTACAGAGTGTATAGCACTGTATACAGACCACATATTACTTGGTATTACAACGTGTATAACGCTGCAAGCATACCACATATTATTGTGTATTAAACCATTTATATAGCTGAGCACCATATATTACTGTATATTACATCGTGACATGTCCAGAACTCATACAGCTCAAGGACTGAGGGCTCACCTCCCCATGTTTTAACGATGATCTAAGAACTAATGACCACAATGAGCCATGAGGTACTACATGCCTCTGTGGCATAACTAGTTAAAAAATTGATGGGCGAATTGGAAATGATCTAGGAACTAATGACCACAATGAGCCATGATGCACTACATGGCTCTGTGGCATAACTAGTTAACAAATTGATGGGCGAATATTAGAATTCTGCCTTTCCATTATCTAGGAACTAATGACCTCAATGAGCCATGAGGCACTACATGCCTCTGTGGCATAACTAGTTAACAAATTGATGGGCGGCTGAATATTAGTTTCTGTTTATAACGATTAAAACATATCATTTAGAGGGTTACTTACCTTTTGGTAAATTGGGCTGAACAGGGTTATCCCTGATTAGTGAATACATACCAAAATGCTTAAACAACCAGTGAAGCAAAACTTTTTGGTCAACTGGGTTTGAACAGGGTTATCCCTGCTTAGTAAATACATTCCAAGATGCTTACACAAACAATGATGCAAAACTTCTGCAGGGCATAAATATATATATATATATATATATATATATATATATATATATACACATATACTTACCCCTGAGAATCAGGAAAAATAGCAAAACTATATAGATATTTTGATTTTATTACGAATTAAACAGCATTTAGAAAATTCTAATTTATATTATACAACAGCGGGGTAGCAAATATTTTAGTATACACTGTATCAGAACCCCATAGATTTTTAATTATCCTTGAATTGACATACCTTGAGCTTTGTTGCTGTAAAATCACAAATGACATGTTTAAAATAAGGTCATTTTCAGGCCTGTTTCCTATATGTATACATATATATTTACAATTTCTTTATTATTAAAATGTACCTTTTGGCTGCGCATGGCAGCTGCCATTATCTCTGCTCTACCAATATAGATAAGAATTCAGCCTTTCCATTATCTAGGAACTAATGTCCTCAATAAGCCATGAGGCACTACTTTGATATAACAAAATGCTTACATCAACAATGAAGCAAAACAGTTGCAGGGCATGCAGGTATGTGTAGTTCAACAACAGCTCGAGGACTGAAGGTTCACCTCCCCATGTTTTAAAGATGATCTAGGAACTAATGACCACAATGAGCCATGAGGCACTACATGCCTCTGTGGCATAACTTGTTAACAAATTCATGGGCGAATTGGATATGATCTAGGAACTAATGACCACAATGAGCCTTGAGGCACCACATGGCTCTGTGGCATAACTAGTTAACAAATTGATGGTCGAATATTAGAATTGTGCCTATATATTATCTAGGAACTAATGACCTCAATAAGCCATGAGGCACTACACGCCTCTGTGGCATAAATAGTTAACACATTGATATAGCAAAATGCTTACATCAACAATGTAGCAAAACTGTTGCAGGGCATGCTGGTATGTGTAGTTCAACAACAGCTCGAGGACTGAAGGTTCACTTCCCCACGTTTTAAGGCTGATCTAGGAACTAATGACCACAATGAGCCATGAGGCACTACATGCCTCTGTGGCATAACTAGTTAACGAATTGATGGGCGAAATCATTCATTTTTGGTCGACGCGGGCTGCGTTTGTTCGGGTTGATACAGCCGTGATGTATCCACATAGCCAACGGACTAGCATTCTTCTTTACGCTGTTATGTCCGATCGAGGGCGTTGCAAATTGTTCGTTCGCCGTTTCAGCGACGGTTGTGTGAATTGTTGTTTTGCCCAATTATGCTAGGACAGTGCATTAGCGCATCTGTAACATTGCAACTTGGTAAACTAATGGGATTGATATATATGAATGGTATTGAATGTGAATTAAAAAAACAAAACAAATCAATTCTAGGGAACAGGCTATATAATAGGTAGCATGTATCACCATCCCAAGTTTGTGATAATCCCCAGGGCAATTCCACTGGATATTTATCCTATAATTTTGGTATAATTTTTAAACAAATAATACTATGTGATCATGTGCAATCTGACTATCTGCACCAGTATTGTGTGTTCCAGAATCATAATATATATGATAAATATATAGCGTTTAAATAAGATACTGTATTCTCACACTGACATACATATGAAAACCGATAATAAGCAGTTCCGGCTACTGTAATCCTTTACGTGATGATTTTGGTATATACACATATACTACAGGTCACTACAAAGATATGAATCATGATATATAAGATCGCTAAACAAAACAAAAGATCTGTAATGATTGCTGACTAACTAGTTAACTCAGTATACAGTAATCATATAGGTCCCTGTGTCATATAGATATGTGCTTGGCATAAATATTTCCAAACGTTCCTAAATCTAAGATGTTTCATGCATGTTGTAACACTAAATATTGTAAATAGAATATCAACATGACAGATGATATAACTGAATTTAGCATGATGAATCTTATATATTCCTATATTTTGCTAATGTAATACCCTTATGGGGTATGATTTTTAAACAAATAATACTATGTGATCATGGGCAATCTTCCTATCTACACCAGTATTATGTGTTCCAGAATCATAATATATTAAATAAATATATGTCGTTTAAATAAGACACAGATGCGTTAATAGAATAGTAACAATACTCGTATGTTATGTTGGTAATAATGTAACGGGCTATTTTAACATAACAGATCCTATTTAGGAAAATGATGACATGATATGCCTAGTGACCCAAGTTATTAAAACTTTTTACTGTAAATATAATGTTTGTGCATGCATACACCATGAGATATGTACTTCTATTAAGCACAAACAAGCATATTGGCATTCTACTTTAACATTTAGGGTAAAAGATTAGAATGGATCAAGGTAGCATAGCGTAAGGACAGATATAGGTTCAGCGGCCTCTTTGACAATCCATGTTATGGATATGAAGTAAACCCACCATTAATAAGCATTAAAAAGGATACCAAGAATATGATTTTGACATATGGCCTCAGATTTTCAAATAAAGGATGTGTAGCGTATCTCCTTATTTAATCCTAATGAAGTCATAGTATTCAACAGGCATATGTATCTAGATTTTTCTTTAGTGACTACTTAGTAATGTTACCACCACTTATACCTAGCTCAAACTGTTCTAGATCATAAATTTTCACCTTTTTGTGATTACTAGTGTGGAATCATAGAAAGTGTCACGCCAAAACTTGTAATTTTCTTCATGTTGCTTATATCTCTTTGTGTATTTTTAATGATATACACATAATCCAATATTCGTTTTTAAAAAGCATCTTAGTCATTCCGATATATTTATAAATGAATGGGCCTATTAAGCAGTAAATTACACCAAATGTGTGGAGCAGTTAATGAATCTTTTTATTTCTGTCAGAGAACTTCTGAGTGATATGAATATATTGGCATGCTTGACATGGTCCACAGAGATAACAGACAGATAATGATGGATTTTTCCTCTGATGCTTGGAAAAGTGACTTCTAAACAAATTATCCCGTAAATTTGTTGATATCTTCGAGATGATCTGTATGGTCTTATCAAATTCTTTCTTCAGATCATAAACAGTGTTGAGTATATATCGATATTTGTGTAATGATGCATTGATGTGTATCCACTCTTTACAGTATGTAACGATGTATCTTATTTGGCACAAGGTGCGTTCTCTTGTCTTGGATATAAGTAAGGATATACTTGAAGTTTTATTGTTGCTGTCACGATCCGGGTATCTGGACGCCACTTCTTACCCATCAGATGCCTCCTAAGGCTGGCTCAGCGCTCCAGGACCGGATCCCATCTGTTATCCTAATGTTCACATCCCTGCATCCTCTCCTGTCTCTCTGAGACGCTGTCACAGTAACGCCATAATACATCTGGCATGGCGTCTCCCGCGGCCTCCGCCGCCGTCCCTGAGCTTCTGCATGCAGAGTGTCAGAGTGGCGATTACGTCAGCCGCGGCCTCCGCTGTGTCCGCGTGGTTGGATGTGCACTTGTCAGCCTGGCGTCTCCTGTCTCCGGTGGCTGGCGCCGCCATTACTGTCTTCATTACCACATGGATTACAAACCAAACTTCCCTCCAAGTGTCTGCATGGGCATCCATCTTGGATGTTGTCAGCTGATCATTTCCACCAATCCATTGTCTGTATTGTTAATCTGCATAATTGCCTAGCCAATCCCTTCCTTGCTGCAGGTATAAATACACTGTGCCTGAGCAAGGAAGGCGTCAGTGCTTCGGTTGTCTAACCTAGTTCCAGTTTGTCTCTCTCCTGTGACTGTCTTCCAGGTTCCAGCTCCTGTCTCAAGACTTCCACTACAGAGACCCGCACCAGCATTCCACCTGCGGTGTAGCCTGACTTTTCCATCCATTGGAACTCATCTGTTTCCAGCTACAGATCTACCTGCTTTCAGCATACAGCTTCCAGCAGAGGTCAGCTCTTCTTAAAGTGCCGGTACCCTTTTCTACAGATATCATTTATCACCGGTATTATTATTTCACCGCTCTCAAACTCCAAAACTTCAGCTTATTTCATCGCTCTCAAGTTCATTTATTATTTAACTGGTTCCAGCCAGTATCCACTCCGTGCTAACAACAGTCTGGTTCCAGCCAGTATCCACAGCAGCCGTTTTATCTACAGCAGCCCAGCTTTTCCTGGAACACCAGCTGGTACAATCCTGGGTTATCTCCATTGCTACAGTCTGGCCTGGTAAGGACTTTTCATCTAGAAGATATTAAGAACTATCTCACACTACCAGTGCCCTGTGGCTCTTGCCACCCTGTAGTACCCAGGAACTGTATTTATTCTTTGCTGACTTTTATGTTTACTTTTACTGCTGCTGTGTTGCGGAGTTGTCATAATAAACATCATTGACTTTTATCTAAGTTGTCGTGGTCACGCCTTCGGGCAGTTATTCTTCATGTTACTTACATGTCCAGGGGTCTGATACAACCTCCCAGGTTCCGGTACATCTCAGCCCCTACAACTGAGGCTGCCTCCCGTCAGCTCAGGCCCTCAGTTGTGACAGTAAGCACTGACCTAATGAATCCAGCCGGAGACCAGGATCAAGCGGCCAGGCCGATGCAAGAACTGGCAGCCCGACTTGAACATCAGGAGGCTGCACAGGGCCACATCATCCGCTGTCTCCAGGATCTCTCTACTCGGCTGGATGGGATTCAGACAACTCTCCGTGGATCAGGCGCGTCTGGTGCGTCAACCACAGTGACTCCAGCTATAACCCCACCCACCTTACCCATTTCTGCTCCACGTCTTCATCTACCAACGCCAGCAAAATTTGACGGATCTCCAAGGTTCTGCAGGGGATTTCTCAACCAGTGTGAGATACAGTTTGAGCTACAACCTGGCAATTTTCCCAGTGACCGTACAAAAATTGCCTACATTATCTCTCTTCTCAGTGGCTCAGCCCTTGATTGGGCATCACCGTTATGGGAGAGGTCCGACATCCTGCTATCCTCCTACACTGCCATCGTGTCAACATTCAGGCGTATCTTCGACGAGCCAGGCCGGGTAACTTCAGCTTCATCTGAGAATCTCCGTTTACGCCAGGGATCACGTACTGTAGGACAATATCTAATTCAGTTCCAGATCCTGGCATCCGAACGGGCATGGAACGACGAGGCCCTGTATGCTGCATTCTGGCATGGCTTATCTGAGCGCATTAAGGATGAGTTAGCTACCAGAGACTTGCCTTCTAAGTTAGATGAGCTAATCTCACTCTGCACGAAAGTTGATTTACGTTTCAGAGAGAGAGCAACTGAGCGTGGAAGATCATCTGCTCCAAAATCTTCTGCTCCTCCTTCTCGTCAACTGTCACCATCTAAAGATGAGCCCATGCAACTTGGCCGTTCCCGTTTAACTCCTGCTGAGCGCCGAAGACGTCTCTCCGAGTCTCTCTGTCTTTATTGTGCAGCTCCGTCTCACACCATTAATGCCTGTCCCAAACGTCCGGGAAACTCCAAATCCTAGCTCGCCAAGGAGAGGGCCGGCTAGGAGTGATGATCTCCTCTCCATCTCCTCAAGATTGTAATCTCCCAGTCTCGCTTCAAGTTGCTCAACGTTATCGGAACGTCATTGCCCTCCTTGATTCCGGAGCAGCTGGGAACTTTATTTCTGAAGCCTATGTTAAACGGTGGTCCCTACCCACCGAGAGACTTCCTTCGTCTATTTCCCTAACTGCCGTGGATGGCAGCAAGATTTTTGATGCAGTTATTTCTCTAAGGACTCTACCAGTTCGTCTGAGAGTGGGAGTTCTTCATTCCGAACTTATTTCTTTTTTAGTGATTCCAAGAGCCACACATCCTGTGGTCCTGGGCCTTCCATGGCTCCGTCTTCACAATCCTACAATTGATTGGACGACTACGCAAATTCTGGCATGGGGTTCCTCCTGTGCAGAGACATGTTTGTTTAAAGTATTGCCTGTCTGTTCTTCCTCCCCCAGGTCGTCTGATGTGCCACCTCCTCCATATCAAGATTTCACGGATGTGTTCAGTAAAGCCTCTGCTGATATCCTTCCTCCTCATAGAGAATGGGACTGCCCGATTGATCTCGTTCCAGGGAAGGTTCCACCTCGAGGCCGAACTTATCCGTTGTCTCTGCCTGAGACGCATTCCATGGAGGAATATATTAAAGAGAACCTAGCAAAGGGGTTCATTCGACCTTCTTCTTCTCCAGCCGGCGCAGGCTTCTTTTTTGTAAAGAAGAAAGATGGTGGTCTGCGGCCGTGCATTGACTACAGAGGTTTGAACGACATTACCATCAAGAACCGCTATCCTTTACCCCTGATTACTGAGCTCTTTGATAGAGCTAGCGGAGCTACCATCTTCACAAAGCTGGACTTGAGAGGTGCATACAATCTCATCCGGATCCGTGAGGGTGACGAGTGGAAGACCGCCTTTAACACCCGTGACGGACATTATGAGTACCTCGTCATGCCCTTCGGATTGAGCAATGCTCCAGCTGTCTTCCAGCATTTTGTCAATGAGATCTTCAGAGACATTTTATATCGTCATGTCGTGGTCTATCTAGACGATATCCTCATTTTTGCCAACGATTTAGAGGAACATCGTTTTTGGGTAAAGGAGGTTCTGTCCCGTCTCCGTGTCAATCATCTCTATTGCAAATTAGAGAAATGCGTCTTTGAAGTCAAGTCCATTCCGTTTCTTGGGTACATTGTGTCCGGTTCCAGACTAGAGATGGATCCTGAGAAACTACAAGCAATCCGGAATTGGCCGGTACCCTTAACCCTCAAAGGGGTCCAGAGGTTCCTAGGGTTCGCCAATTATTACAGAAAGTTTATACGAGACTTTTCCACCATTGTGGCGCCTATTACTGCTTTAACTAAGAAGGGTGCTAACCCGTCCAAGTGGTCTGAGGAAGCTATGCAAGCCTTTCATCTGTTAAAACAAAGGTTCATCTCGGCACCAGTTCTGAAACAGCCCGACATCGACTCTCCTTTCATCTTAGAGGTGGATGCCTCCTCCGTGGGAGTAGGAGCGGTGTTATCTCAGAGGGCTAAAGATGGCCATGTACATCCTTGCAGTTTCTTCTCCCGGAAGTTCTCCCCAGCAGAGCGCAACTATGCCATTGGCGACCAGGAGTTGCTAGCCATCAAGCTCGCTCTGGAGGAGTGGAGATATCTGTTGGAGGGAGTTTCTCATTCAATCACTATACTTACAGACCACAAGAACCTTTTATACCTGAAGGGGCGCACAATGTCTCAACCCTCGTCAGGCCAGATGGGCACTTTTCTTTTCCAGGTTCGACTTTAAACTCCAGTTCTGTCCGGGCTCTCAGAATCGCAAGGCCGATGCCCTTTCCCGCTCATGGGAGCAAGAAAATGAGTCAGAGTCTTCAGACAAGCATCCTATTATAAATCCGTTGGCATTCTCCACGGTAGGGATGGACTCTACGCCCCCATCAGGGAAAAGTTTTGTGAAGCCGATGCTAAGGAAGAAGCTCATGCATTGGGCCCATGCTTCCCGTTTTGCCGGACATACAGGTATCCAAAAAACCCTGGAGTTTATCTCTAGGTCCTATTGGTGGCCAACTCTGAAAAAGGACGTCTTGGAGTTTATTGCATCTTGCCCAAAGTGTGCCCAACATAAAGTATCCCGCCAGTCGCCTGCGGGGCAACTGGTTCCACTATCCGTTCCCCGTCGACCATGGACCCACTTGTCGATGGATTTCATTACAGACTTACCCATGTGCAACAAGTTCAATACCATCTGGGTGGTAGTTGACCGGTTCACCAAGATGGCACACTTCATTCCTCTCACCGGTCTTCCGTCAGCTTCCAAGTTGGCTCAAGTATTCATACAAGAGATCTTCCGACTCCACGGTCTTCCTGAAGAAATTATCTCTGATCGAGGAGTTCAATTCACAGCCAAATTCTGGCGAAGTTTATGTCAAGTCCTCCAAGTCAAGCTAAAGTTTTCCACGGCTTACCATCCTCAGACCAATGGTCAAACTGAGAGGGTGAATCAGGACTTGGAGGCCTTCCTCCGCATCTATGTGTCCTCCTCTCAAGATGACTGGGTTCAATTACTTCCCTGGGCCGAGTTCTGTCATAACAACCAGTATCATTCCTCATCTTCTACTACACCATTCTTCACTAACTTTGGATTCCACCCTAAAGTCCCTGAGTTCCAACCGCTTCCAGCAACTTCTGTTCCAGCAGTGGATATCACCTTGCATCAGTTTGCCAATATCTGGAAGAGCGTACGATCAGCTCTGCTCAAGGCATCATTCAGGTACAAGAAGTTTGCGGATAAGAAGCGTCGAGCAGTTCCTGCTCTCAAGGTGGGTGATCGGGTATGGTTATCCACGAAGAATTTGAGGTTAAGAGTTCCCAGTATGAAGTTTGCACCTCGCTACATTGGTCCTTTTAAAATTGAACAAGTCATCAATCCTGTTGCTTACAGACTCCAGTTGCCTCCCTTCTTAAAGATACCCAGGACATTCCATGTTTCCCTGTTGAAACCGCTGATCTTGAATCGGTTTCATTCCTCACTTCCTCCAACTCCGAAAGTCCAAACTCAACGAGGCGTTGAGTATGAAGTGGCCAAGATCCTGGACTCACGTCACCGTTACGGTCAACTACAGTATCTTATTGACTGGAAGGGTTAAGGCCCTGAGGAACGTTCATGGACCAATGCTTCTGATGTCCATGCTCCTGCCTTGGTCCGGAGATTCCATTCCAAGTTTCCTCAAAAGCCAAAGAAGTGTCCTGGGGCCACTCCTAAAGGGGGGGTGCTGTCACGATCCGGGTATCTGGACGCCACTTCTTACCCATCTGATGCCTCCTAAGGCTGGCTCAGCGCTCCAGGACCGGATCCCATCTGTTATCCTAATGTTCACATCCCTGCATCCTCTCCTGTCTCTCTGAGACGCTGTCACAGTAACGCCATAATACATCTGGCATGGCGTCTCCCGCGGCCTCCGCCGCCGTCCCTGAGCTTCTGCATGCAGAGTGTCAGAGTGGCGATTACGTCAGCCGCGGCCTCCGCTGTGTCCGCGTGGTTGGATGTGCACTTGTCAGCCTGGCGTCTCCTGTCTCCGGTGGCTGGCGCCGCCATTACTGTCTTCATTACCACATGGATTACAAACCAAACTTCCCTCCAAGTGTCTGCATGGGCGCAGCCATCTTGGATGTTGTCAGCTGATCATTTCCACCAATCCATTGTCTGTATTGTTAATCTGCATAATTGCCTAGCCAATCCCTTCCTTGCTGCAGGTATAAATACACTGTGCCTGAGCAAGGAAGGCGTCAGTGCTTCGGTTGTCTAACCTAGTTCCAGTTTGTCTCTCTCCTGTGACTGTCTTCCAGGTTCCAGCTCCTGTCTCAAGACTTCCACTACAGAGACCCGCACCAGCATTCCACCTGCGGTGTAGCCTGACTTTTCCATCCATTGGAACTCATCTGTTTCCAGCTACAGATCTACCTGCTTTCAGCATACAGCTTCCAGCAGAGGTCAGCTCTTCTTAAAGTGCCGGTACCCTTTTCTACAGATATCATTTATCACCGGTATTATTATTTCACCGCTCTCAAACTCCAAAACTTCAGCTTATTTCATCGCTCTCAAGTTCATTTATTATTTAACTGGTTCCAGCCAGTATCCACTCCGTGCTAGCAACAGTCTGGTTCCAGCCAGTATCCACAGCAGCCGTTTTATCTACAGCAGCCCAGCTTTTCCTGGAACACCAGCTGGTACAATCCTGGGTTATCTCCATTGCTACAGTCTGGCCTCGTAAGGACTTTCCATCTAGAAGATATTAAGAACTATCTCACACTACCAGTGCCCTGTGGCTCTTGCCACCCTGTAGTACCCAGGAACTGTATTTATTCTTTGCTGACTTTTATGTTTTCTTTTACTGCTGCTGTGTTGCGGAGTTGTCATAATAAACATCACTGACTTTTATCTAAGTTGTCGTGGTCACGCCTTCGGGCAGTTATTCTTCATGTTACTTACATGTCCAGGGGTCTGATACAACCTCCCAGGTTCCGGTACATCTCAGCCCCTACAACTGAGGCTGCCTCCCGTCAGCTCAGGCCCTCAGTTGTGACAGTTGGCATTATAAGATTTCTGCAGGTTCTGTTTTTCATAGACCATCATAGTGTATATCTAACTAATCTTGCTCTTTTTCTATAAATTTCAACATCCGATCAATTTCTTCTGGTTCAGATATATTCTCCTTTTGGAATTGATCTCAGAGTGATGGGATAATGGGAACTGATGTGGTGTAAAATGCTGTTGGCGGACATGGTCTTACGGAAAACAGCGGCGATGATTTCTCCAACGGCTGTTTTGGAAATCTACAAGTCATGAATAGTATTATTATTGTGACTTATATCCAATGTAAGTTTAAGTACTAAGTCGCTATTATTAAGAAGTTTAATATTTTTTCTAGACGGGTTGATATTAACACTCTACGGGAGCGGGCAGAGGAAGGTGAGGAATCCACCTCAGATGTTATAGATTACTCCAGATCAATCCTACGGAAAAAAAAAACTGAAGGAGACATACAGTCAACTAGCTGACACTACTACGTACCAGAGACTCTGATTTAATTCTACGTCCAATTTACTCATATTCTATGAAAAGCTCATTAAGTGAGGTTTTAATGGTGGAACTATTACCAAGTCTGATTTTGATTTCCTCAAAGTAATTGATCCTAATGTTTCTATGCTGTGCTTATTGCCGAAAGTACATTAGTACTGTACATGTACAATCTGGTAGCCCCTTTTGTCTCTGGTAATGAAATATAACGGAAAAAGCCAGCATTTTTGTGGTTAAGCACTTACGAAGATTTGTATTAGATAATCCATCGTATGTGCACGATATCATGGACATACTGAATAAAATGTATGGGATTACACTATCAACCAATAATTTGCTATGGTACCCTTTGTGTCTTTTTTGCACTCTGTGCAGGTTAAATATCATATTATTTATTGCGCTGGTTGGAGAATAGTTCAGTGAATAGCTGTACTTGGGTGCATATTTGAGGGCTAGGGACAAAGTTTTTTTTTTCCATAGGATTGATCTGGAGTAATCTATAACATCTGAGGTGGATTCCTCACCTTCCTCTGCCCGCTCCCGTAGAGTGTTAATATTAACCCGTCTAGAAAAATTATTAAACTTCTTAATAATAGCGACTTAGTACTTAAACTTACATCGGATATAAGTCACAATAATAATACTATTCATGACTTGTAGATTTCCAAAACAGCCGTTGGAGAAATCATCGCCGCTGTTTTCCGTAAGACCACGTCCGCCAACAGCATTTTACACCACATCAGTTCCCATTATCCCGTCACTCTGAGATCAATTCCAAAAGGAGAATATATCTGAACCAGAAGAAATTGATCGGATGTTGAAATTTATAGAAAAAGAGCAAGATTAGTTAAAGATATACACTATGATGGTCTATGAAAAACAGAACCTGCAGAAATCTTATAATGCCAACAATAAAACTTCAAGTATATCCTTACTTATATCCAAGACAAGAGAACGCACCTTGTGCCAAATAAGATACATTGTTACATACTGTAAAGAGTGGATACACATCAATGCGTCATTACACAAATATCGATATATACTCAACACTGTTTATGATCTGAAGAAAGAATTTGATAAGACCATACAGATCATCTGGAAGATATCAACAAATTTCCGGGATAATTTGTTTAGACGTCACTTTTCCAAGCATCAGAGGAAAAATCCATCATTATCTGTCTGTTATCCCTGTGGACCATGTCAAGCATGCCAATATATTCATATCACTCAGAAGTTCTCTGACAGAAATAAAAAGATTCATTAACTGCTCCACACATTTGGTGTAATTTACTGCTTAATAGGCCCATTCATTTATAAATATATTGGCATGACTAAGATGCTTTTTAAAAACGAATATTGGATCATGTGTATATCATTAAAAATACACAAAGAGCTATAAGCAACATGAAGAAAATTACAAGTTTTGGCGTGACACTTTCTACGATTCCACACTAGTAATCACAAAAAGGTGAAAATGTATGATCTAGAACAGTTTGAGCTAGGTATAAGTGGTGGTAACATTACTAAGTAGTCACTAAAGAAAAATCTAGATACATATGCCTGTTGAATACTATGACTTCATTAGGATTAAATAAGGAGATACGCTACACATCCTTTATTTGAAAATCTGGGGCCATATGTCAAAATCATATTCTTGGTATCCTTTTTAATGCTTATTAATGGTGGGTTTACTTCATATCCATAACATGGATTGTCAAAGAGGCCGCTGAACCTATATCTGTCCTTACGCTATGCTACCTTGATCTATTCTAATCTTTTACCCTAAATGTTAGAGTAGAATGCCAATATGCTTGTTTGTGCTTAATAGAAGTACATATCTCATGGTGTATTCATGCACAAACATTATATTTACAGTAAAAAGTTTTAATAACTTGGGTCACTAGGCATATCATGTCATCATTTTCCTAAATAGGATCTGTTATGTTAAAATAGCCCGTTACATTATTACCAACATAACATACGAGTATTGTTACTATTCAATTTACCGCATCTGTGTCTTATTTAAACGACATATATTTATCAAATATATTATGATTCTGGAACACATAATACTGGTGTAGATAGGAAGATTGCCCATGATCACATAGTATTATTTGTTTAAAAATCATACCCCCATAAGGGTATTACATTAGCAAAATATAGGAATATATAATATTCATCATGATAAATTCAGTTATATCATCTGTCATGTTGATATTCTATTTACAATATTTAGTGTTACAACATGCATGAAACATCTTAGATTTAGGAACGTTTGGAAATATTTATGCCAAGCACATATCTATATGACACAGGGACCTATATGATTACTGTATACTGAGTTAACTAGTTAGTCAGAAATCATTACAGATCTTTTGTTTTGTTTAGCGATCTTATATATCATGATTCATATCTTTGTAGTGACCTGTAGTATATGTGTATATACCAAAATCATCACGTAAAGGATTACAGTAGCTGGAACTGCTTATTATCGGTTTTCATATGTATGTCAGTGTGAGAATACGGTATCTTATTTAAACGCTATATATTTATCATATATATTATGATTCTGGAACACATAATACTGGTGCAGATAGTCAGATTGCACATGATCACATAGTATTATTTGTTTAAAAATTATACCAAAATTATAGGATAAATATCCAGTGGAATTGCCCTGGGGATTATCACAAACATGGGATGGTGATACATGCTACCTATTATATAGCCTGTTCCCTAGAATTGATTTGTTTTGTTTTTTTAATTCACATTCAATACCATTCATATATATCAATCCCATTAGTTTACCAAGTTGCAATGTTACAGATGCGCTAATGCACTGTCCTAGCATAATTGGGCAAAACAACAATTCGCACAACCGTCGCTGAAACGGTGAACGAACAATTTGCAATGCCCTCGATCGGACATAACAGCGTAAAGAAGAATGCTAGTCCGTTAGCTATGTGGATACATCACGGCTGTATCAACCCGAACAAACGCAGCCCGCGTCGACCAAAAATGAATGATTTTGCCCATCAATTCGTTAACTAGTTATGCCACAGAGGCATGTAGTGCCTCATGGCTCATTGTGGTCATTAGTTCCTAGATCAGCCTTAAAACGTGGGGAAGTGAACCTTCAGTCCTTGAGCTGTTGTTGAACTACACATACCAGCATGCCCTGCAACAGTTTTGCTACATTGTTGATGTAAGCATTTTGCTATATCAATGTGTTAACTATTTATGCCACAGAGTCGTGTAATGCCTCATGGCTTATTGAGGTCATTAGTTCCTAGATAATGGATAGGCAGAATTCTAATATTCGACCGTCAATTTGTTAACTAGTTATGCCACAGAGCCATGTGGTGCCTCATGGCTCATTGTGGTCATTAGTTCCTAGATCATATCCAATTCGCCCATGAATTTGTTAACAAGTTATGCCACAGAGGCATGTAGTGCCTCATGGCTCATTGTGGTCATTAGTTCCTAGATCATCTTTAAAACATGGGGAGGTGAACCTTCAGTCCTCGAGCTGTTGTTGAACAAAACATACCTGCATGCCCTGCAACTGTTTTGCTTCATTGTTGATGTAAGCATTTTGTTATATCAAAGTAGTGCCTCATGGCTTATTGAGGACATTAGTTCCTAGATAATGGAAAGGCTGAATTCTTATCTATATTGGTAGAGCAGAGATAATGGCAGCTGCCATGCGCAGCCAAAAGGTACATTTTAATAATAAAGAAATTGTAAATATATATGTATACATATAGGAAACAGGCCTGAAAATTAGAGGTGAGCGGGTTCGGTTTTACTCGGTTCTTAACGCCAGAATTATCGCAAGTTATTTTTTTCTGTATTTTCCTTATTGGCTAACCAAAACAAGTGACGTCCGTGAGCCAATAACGAAATTCGGGTAAATCCGAGTAAATCCGAGTAAAACCGAACCCGCTCATCTCTACTGAAAATGACCTTATTTTAAACATGTCATTTGTGATTTTACAGCAACAAAGCTCAAGGTATGTCAATTCAAGGATAATTAAAAATCTATGGGGTTCTGATACAGTGTATACTAAAATATTTGCTACCCCGCTGTTGTATAATATAAATTAGAATTTTCTAAATGCTGTTTAATTCGTAATAAAATCAAAATATCTATATAGTTTTGCTATTTTTCCCGATTCTCAGGTGCAAGTATATGTGTATATATATATATATATATATATATATATATATATATATTTATTTATGCCCTGCAGAAGTTTTGCATCATTGTTTGTGTAAGCGTCTTGGTATGTATTCACTAAGCAGGGATAACCCTGTTCAAACCCAGTTGACCAATAAGTTTTGCTTCACTGGTTGTGTAAGCATTTTGGTATGTATTCACTAATCAGGGATAACCCTGTTCAGCCCAATTTACCAAAAGGTAAGTAACTCTGTAAATGATATGTTTTAATCGTTATAAACAGAAACTAATATTCGGCCGCCCATCAATTTGTTAACTAGTTATGCCACAGAGGCATGTAGTGCCTCATGGCTCATTGAGGTCATTAGTTCCTAGATAATGGAAAGGCAGAATTCTAATATTCGCCCATCAATTTGTTAACTAGTTATGCCACAGAGCCATGTAGTGCCTCATGGCTCATTGTGGTCATTAGTTCCTAGATCATTTCCAATTCGCCCATCAATTTTTTAACTAGTTATGCCACAGAGGCATGTAGTACCTCATGGCTCATTGTGGTCATTAGTTCTTAGATCATCGTTAAAACATGGGGAGGTGAGCCATCAGTCCTCGAGCTGTATGAGGTCTGGACATGTCACGATGTAATATACAGTAATATATGGTGCTCAGCTATATAAATGGTTTAATACACAGTAATATGTGGTATGCTTGCAGCGTTATACACGTTGTAATACCCAGTAATATGTGGTCTGTATACAGTGCTATACACTCTGTAATACACAGTAATATATGGTATGCTTGCAGCGTTATACACATTGTAATACACTGTAATATGTGGTCTGTATACAGTGCTATACACTCTGTTATACACTGTAATATGTGGTCTGTATGCATCGATATAAACGGTTTAATACACAGTAATATGTGGTATTTGGTGTAAATCTTTTTTCGTTAATATACAGGTCTGGACATGTCACGCTGTAATACCGACAAGTCTGGTCATGTCTGCTTGCAATCAAAGTTCAGCGATCGGCCACAATAAAGATAAACTTTTTAGTGCTATTTAACACACAGTAACATATGTCATGTATGCAACGATATATAGGTTGTAATATACAGTTAAGCTTTTTAAATATTTTGCAATTTAAAACCAAATACGCTGTTTCTACATATGTTTGCAAAAAATAACGTGTGAGAATGTCATTTTGAAATTTGTGCTGTCATCATTAATCATGCATGGCCATTAAAATCAATACGCTTTTTAAATCAGTACCAGGTGTGATGCTTCCGTGCATCTAAGAAAATGGACACGGTCATTAGTCATTATGCTTTTTAAACCTGTACCATGTGTGACATAGTGTGATTTTTAAATAGTACCATATGTGCCATGCATGAAGTTTCAGCTGCTGGAATGTAAGAACATTTTGTGTTACTTTAAAATATATCTTTTTTTTTTGTGTGTGTCATATGTGACATTCTTTTCAAAGCCATTATCTTTTAATACGGTTTAATATCGAGCTCTATACATTTTATATTCAATTTTATATAAAAGCGATATCAAACACTATAATTTAATATTAAAGGAGGCGTTACCCAGGAGAAAGGGGTGGAGCAACTGTCACTTTGACAGAAAGGTGGTCTTTCTCTACTCACAACCACTGGTGACCGAAGATCTTGCTGCACAATGGTCGTGTTACAGGTAATGTATTAACACTTTAAGGTTCCTTTACCTGGAGTTGGGGAAATTCTTTGGTATAGGTTCGTCCGTACTCTTCAGGGGAAGGAGAAGGGCATCAACTCACACTGAGATGTGATCCTGGTATCTCAGCTTCAGGGTATTTATTAACACAGTTCAGTGCAAAAATGTAGTAACACAATATTCACATCAGAACAATGCACAGTATTACATTTATTAAGTTTTATATATCTATCACACACCGAAATACTGTAAGAACAGTTGTCAAAGTCTCACCACCGACAGTATATGTATATTATTTCCCTCTACACAATTACTATAACTCTCAAATGATCTCTTTACTTCCCTCAGGTATAAGTAACTTTAACAAGCCTGCATAATCCTTTAAATAACAAATTTCAATACAATACAGTTCACTTCGACTGCGTATGTTTTTAATCGGGTACCTGTTTAATGACCAATGTCCCAAAATAGGACCCCTTTAAGTCCCCTTTTTTTATTACCTATGCACAGGTTGGACGTCCCAGACTTTTTAGGTATATATATATATATATATATATATATATATATATGCACATATAAAGGAGTTCAGCTTTATATGAGTGTTTCTTTTGGAGTCACAATTAACTTCTTGTAACAAAGTAGGTTCCAATATAGATGAGTGCTTAACTTTTGTAGAAATATAGGGTGAAGGATAGAGGTGACACTTGGCAACCACTTGAGGATCAATAATTCCTCTTCTTGTCTCCATATTCTGCTAGCCTAGCAGAGAATCAGACAGCCAGATGTGAAGGATCGTGGAGTCATACACTGGCAGAATAAGGAAACCACAGTCATAATGATAGATGAGCACGGTTTCAGGAAATGGCTTCTCAACTCAGTTTCAGTCACTAGATGGTGCTGTTCCACCACTTGCAATCACAATGAAGGCATGGGTGGTAGACTCACTTTTATGCTAAACCCCTCATCCGCAGGGGAATGGTCTCTGGTGCAGTCTTAATTGCACAACTATGCAGCCACTTGGGTTATTCGCCTGTGCCAACTACATTGGGGTCACTCAGCCCATTTGTCCCTTATAATTCTTTGGCTTCAAAACAATATACAAAACAGTCATTAGGGAATTTTATGACTACTGGGGAGTCTGGAATTCTGGCAGGGGCACTCTGTGCAGCAAGCGTTGGGTAAAGTACAGGACCCACATTGTAAGAACCCTATTGTAATAGGCTCTCCTTGGTGTCTCAACCACTCAGTCTCTAGGTATGCTTCTGTCCCTGTACAGTTTTCCAGGTGCAGCATCTCCGCTACAGATCTCTTCTGACAGCAGCCATGCCAGGTCATATTCCACTCACCTGCCTGCTGCAGTCACCGTTCACAGATTACCTGCAGCGGTTCACTGTCACAGGGACCAGAATATGCAGACTCTGCTTCCAATGTGTAGTCTTCTCTATGCCACACAGCTCCACTCACTGCTGGCTACATATGCTGCTTTCCTGCTCTCACGGTGTCTCCACACTCTGGGCTCCTTCACTCTACCTCCTCACTTCACTGGAGAACTGTCCAATCTAGTGGCTCCCTGCATGTGTCAATCAGTTGACCATCACATGACCCACCTCTCCCTGCATCACCATGACACAGGAGAGGCCAATTAACTATCTGCTGTCCACCTACACTGTCTGAGTCTTTAGCATACCAGTCGATGTCTGCTGTGCAGCTTTGCAGTTCTGTAGGGTACCACATAATTAACATCCAAGAGTTAAGGGAGGGAGATACTGACAGTACTAAATGGAAGTGTATTGCGTTTCCAGGCACATCCAACTCAGTGGGACTCAGAGGTTCACCATAGGGGTAATTAGAGCATTATATTCCCTAAGATATGTCCTGCCAACAACATCCCCAGAGAACAATAGCATGGGAAAAAATATCTAAAAAGCCAATCCAATAGCTGATCAGGCTTGTTTGCTGGATATTGCAGGTTCAGACAAATCAAATACAGGTGCAAGTGGACAATTGTCATGTCTTTTTCCAGTTTTGGACTGCCAAATGCAAAGTGATATCTGGGTTAGTTGAGTTCTATACCTGGCAGTAATGTAAATAGAAAAACATAACTTTGTGGATTCTGACCATTAACACCTAAGAAAGCTAGTAAAGTTTCCCTTTAGTTGTTTGAACATCCTCTGTTGTGTGCTACTAAAGCCAGTGTGGTTATTATGTTTGATTTATATTACATTTTTTATGGTGTAAACAATTTATTGTAATACTGTATAACACGTTATATTTGACATTTGTAACTTGTCGAGGTGTGAAAATGTATAGTGCGTTAAACACTTTTAGCCAATGAGTGCTAGAGGATATACCCTGTGTTCTAGACATTATTACATACACTTTGATTGACAACACTGTGATAAAACAAGATTAATAAAAATGAAAAGCATTATTATAATATACAGTATATAGAATTTTATTTGTAATAAATATGAACAGAAGTTATTCTAGTTGGTCACAGTGTAAGATTAAATTCTGGTGATTTATGTTGGGCGCATAGTTTAGTTCAGATAGAAAGACATTTTTGCTTTTGTTACAGAAACTTGTCACCACTGTTAACATCTGTAAGATGATTGTCAATCAAACTGAAGAGAATGTGATATCCACCCATTAGCTTAACTGACTGTCAATGGAAATCATGGCCTGTCACTTGGAAAGACCTTTTATCATTATTGTATGCCAGAATGACCAATCCTACAGTATCTTAACCTTTCCATTTCAGGGCAGTCTGTGCAACTCAACTCAAACCAAAATTAGCTATAATATTCTCACAGAGAGCTGTTTGTTGATACATCCCTTTACTTGTATAGGACAGTATACTTTCTATATGCAACAACACTGTGATCATTTTTAGTATTGATGCAACTTTTAGTTGTATATGACACCAAATATTATATTACAGTATATGTAAAAGCTATAGAAAATTATGAGTGCACTGTAATGTTTCACATAATGCATGGGAGTGAAACTAGCAGCCCACAGGCCACATGTGGCCTCTGCCACATCCTTTTGCGTCCCGCGGGCAGGGTACCTTTTGAGGCCACATTGGCAGGGGTTAACTTGGGGTGGAACTGCATCTGTCCACCCACGATGGCATTGCCTCAGCGTCTGCACCATCGACTGGCACCCACAAGTCATGGCCAGAGGTGGTGTGAAGCAGCCATTAAGTAGCCGCTGAGCCCTCACAGCCAGCCTCAGCCCTTACAGCCGGAACCTAGACCACTGAAGCAGCATGCCCACGAAGGAGCATCCTGCAAATGTAAGTCTTTCGGACATACTGCACATGGTTTGATTTAGTCATCTGTGCTGAAGGCTTGATATCACTAAAACCTGCACTGTTAGAGTACCTTGAGGACCGAGGTTGGGAATGCCTGCCCTAGAGACTATTGTACATGAAAATGCTAGGTTACCAGCAATTCCTTCTATAGTCAAGCCATGTTGATCATGCCATGAACAAAATCAATGTTATCACACATCTTCCCCAATCTTGTTTTTGGTCTAAACACCCGAACCTCTAAACCATTTCTACATGCTTTTATGCATAGAGTTGTGACCACATGCTTGGCAGCATAGCTATTTGCATTAACATATAGCTGTAGAGGTGTACATAAAAAAGTGACCAATGAGTGTACATAATAAAGAGAACTTTTTAGTGACCTGATTACAATATAGAGACCATCCTAGTGAAAAACATGTACAGTAATACATGGAAGATTCTATTGCCTGATATACAATGCAGAGAACATTTTAGTGGCCACAATACAAAACAGAACAGAAACACAAAAAAATCACATGCTAAAAATATAAATCTTAGAGTATGATTAACTGCAGCTCGTAAAACAGTACAGTGAAATAGTGAATCCCTCAGTACAGTATAATGAAAATATGGAAAAGAGAAATAGATCACTCTGGGTCAATATTGGACACCATATTAAAAAAAAATCATTATTTGTCTATTTCAGTTTTCTATATTTTTAGCATATTGAACATTCTAGATATTGAAACAATATACAGTAGGTATCATTTTAAAGACCTCTTTAGTATAGAAAGAGCATCCTTTAAGCATAGACAACATATATGTACCCTTAGTACATGTACTGTATATGTACTTTAGTTAACATTTTAGTTATCTCTGTACAATACAGAGCACATTCTCGTGACCAAGAATGAAATTTAATATTAATGGCTACAATTCAATTGTTCTGGAGTGCGCAATAAAATGTAGATACCTTAATATTTTGTATTGCTAAAATGCAGACCAACTGAGGGCCTTATTCAGAGTTGTATGATATTGCACAGCTGCAACGAAGCAGCTGTGCAATGGCATACAGCTACTATGAAAAAGCAAAAGGTGTCTGGTGTAACTAGACTCAAGATGCACCATCGTTTCACTCTGCGTGACCATCGGTTATCTGAGTAACCTTCAGGTTACTCAGATTTCCGTCTCAGGTCCGCAGCCGAGGTCAGTAATCTGTGTTGCCAGTCACAGACACTGACCTTGGCACTCCCACAAAATGTAAGCCAAATTAATTATTTATGTACACCAGCATAATCCCATGCTTTCGTCTGGTAAACTGATGCATTGGGACGCTATTATGTACGGTAAATGGCTCTTTGTATCCTGACTGATGGACAGTTCATCAATAAGTGTGTGAGAATGGCTAGCTGCTGCCACCAATTAACATGCTAGAGGATGTTTAGTGAATATTCATGAACAGTACTGTCCAAAATTGTACCCTGATGGGCAGGGTGCGATGTTCCACAGTATTGCTGCCTTGCGATTATACACTGCTCAAAAAAATAAAGGGAACACTAAAATAACACATCCTAGATCTGAATGAATGAAATATTCTTATTAAATACTTTGTTCTTTACATAGCTGAATGTGCTGACAACAAAATCACACAAAAATTATCAATGGAAATCAAATTTATTAACCCATGGAGGTCTGGATTTGGAGTCACCCTCAAAATTAAAGTGGAAAAACACACTACAGGCTGATCCAACTTTGATGTAATGTCCTTAAAACAGGTCAAAATGAGGCTCAGTAGTGTGTGTGGCCTCCACGTGCCTGTATGACCTCCCTACAACCCACACAAGTGGCTCAGGTAGTGCAGCTTATCCAGGATGGCACATCAATGCGAGCTGTGGCAAGAAGGTTTGCTGTGTCTGTCAGCGTAGTGTCCAGAGCATGGAGGCGCTACCAGGAGACAGGCCAGTACATCAGGAGATGTGGAGGAGGCCATAGGAGGGCAACAGCCCAGCAGCAGGACCGCTACCTCCGCCTTTGTGCAAGGAGGAACAGGAGAAGCACTGCCAGAGCCCTGCAAAATGACCTCCAGCAAGCCACAAATGTGCAAGTGTCTACTCAAACGATCAGAAACAGACTCCATGAGGGTGGTATGAGGACCCGACGTGCACAGGTGGGGGTTGTGCTTACAGCCCAACACCATGCAGGACATTTGGCATTTGCCAGAGAACACCAAGATTGGCAAATTCACCACTGGCGCTCTGTGCTCTTCACAGATGAAAGCAGGTTCTCACTGAGCACATGTGATAGACGTGACAGAGTCTGGAGATGCCAAGGAGAACGTTCTGCTGCCTGAAACATCCTCCAGCATGACCGGTTTGGCAGTGGGTCAGTAATGGTGTGGGATGGCATTTCATTGGGGGGCTGCACAGCCCTCCATGTGCTCGCCAGAGGTAGCCTGACTGCCATTAGGTAACGAGATGAGATCCTCAGACCCCTTGTGAGACCATATGCTGGTGCAGTTGGCCCTGGGTTCCTCCTAATGCAAGACAATGCTAGACCTCATGTTGCTGGAGTGTGTCAGCAGTTCCTGCAAGACGAAGGCATTGATGCTATGGACTGGCCCACCCGTTCCCCAGACCTGAATCCAATTGAGCACATCTGGGACATCATGTCTCGCGCCATACACCAACTCCACGTTGCACCACAGACTGTCCAGGAGTTGGCGGATGCTTTAGTCAAGGTCTGGGAGGAGATCCCTCAGGAGACCATCTGCCACCTCATCAGGAGCATGCCCAGGCGTTGTAGGGAAGTCATACAGGCATGTGGAGGCCACACACACTACTGAGCCTCATTTTGACTTGTTTTAAGGACATTACATCAAAGTTGGATCAGCCTGTAGTGTGTTTTTCCACTTTAATTTTGAGGGTGACTCCAAATCCAGACCTCCATGGGTTAATAAATTTGATTTCCATTGATAATTTTTGTGTGATTTTGTTGTCAGCACATTCAACTATGTAAAGAACAAAGTATTTAATAAGAATATTTCATTCATTCAGATCTAGGATGTGTTGTTTAAGTGTTCCCTTTATTTTTTTGAGCAGTGTATTTATTATAAGTGGTCTCTGAGCTAGTCTTCTGTGCTGCTTAAAATAATTTGGGTAGCAGCGTGCAGATGTAACTTACAAATGTTAGCTAGTAGCATTTTTCAGTCTATTAGTCACTATGAGCACTTTAGTGAAAGGTAAGTGACTACAAATGGAGAGTACTTTATTACATCATCTATGTCTAATTTCACTCACAGATCACTGTCTAACCATGTATAGAATGACAAATACTACAATAGCGGCTTCCTTTGTAATATGATCTCAATAAAACCTCTCATATACTGTACTGTATATATAAGGTAAAAGTCTACATAATGGGCTTGTATGGGTATAATATGGGTCATTCCAAGTTGATCGTAGCTGTGCTAAATTTAGCACAGCCACGATCATTCACACTGACCACCCCCCCCACCGTAGAAGTGCAAAGGCATCGCACAGCGGCGATGCCTTTGCACTTCAAGAGTAGCTCCCGGCCACCGCAGCTTTAGCGTGCTGGCTGGGAGCTACTCTTTGCTCTCCGGCCCGCAGTGGCTGCGTGTGAAGTCATTCAGCCACTGTGGGCCACTCCCAGCACGGTCCGGACCGCAACCACGAAACGGAGGCCAAACATCACCGTTTCGCCCCCTCCTGCCCATGAACCGCCTCTGCCATGCACATGCGCAGGACTAACCCGATCGCTACGCTGCGAAAAACTGCAGTGTGCGATCGGGTCAGAATGACCCCCAATGTTCTGTGCTTACTGTATGTAAAAATGTTGGTCAAAATGTAATTATAGTAAAAAAAAACAGTGCAAAATAGTTGCTTGTTTCTGTATGGCAGGGATACTTGTTTTCAGCAGACCTAGAAGTAAGAATAACACAGATACCATCAAAACCATACAATATTCATGGTTTCTAACCCGCTCACTTGTGTCTCTTAAGCTGAAAATCTCCACACAGCACTTTTATTGTACTGTGGGATCTGGGAACATTGAGACCTAGATGAAATCCCAAACACAAAACCTGCAAAAGGGAGGACTCATCGGTTTATAGCTGACAGGTTTTAACAAAGGCTTAACTTCTTAAAGAGACAATTTATCTGCAGTAATGTTTATTATTTAACTTTGGAGACATAATCCTCTCTTTCCGAAAAATTGAAATACGGACTGAGATCCGCAAAAGAAATATATTTTCTTTAGCACAATTGTAAGAGATTGTTCTCTATTTTCAAGGTCACAGTCACCTTTTATAGACAAATCCTTCTTAAATCACTATGTGACCCATCATTTCTTATTGCTTTCTTATAAACCAACTGGTCTGGGAAATTGATGGAGCTATGTGTCTTAACAATCCTGAGATGCACTTAAGGCTGGTCTTTGTGGCTCCATGAGGACATAAAGAGAAGACTGCTACAAACAAAGCAATCTTAGGAATTATTATTTGTGCATTATTGTTAGACAAATATTCTTTTTAGACCAATTCTATTTCTTCCCCTCTTAAAATGTATTAGTCCATGTATTTGGTTACAGTGTATTGATTTATTATATGTGTACAGTACACTTAAGAGACAAAAGAAAAAAAATATATTTTTGTTTTGTCTACATTTAATTTTAAAGAATAAGTGTCATGAAAATTCCCTTTACAATGTCAGGACAATTAGTCAGGGGCGCAGCTATGGGGGACATGTGGGACATTTGCATCTGGTCCCAGAGGGAAAGGGTCACCAACAGGGGAGTAGGAGCTTCCTCAGCAACTCTGATCATATACAGAGAACAAAATGAGCAGACAGGGAGGGCATGCAAGAAAATTGTTATCCCCTCCCTGGGGCCAAGCTCTGCAGCAATAGGTTGCAAGGCCTCTGTCTCGGAATGGCCCTGCTCCCCCCAATGACAGTGACAGCCTCAGCGGAACCTGCCTGCCAGGCTCTGCTGTGTAGTTGAAACATGAAAGGAAAAGATATCTTCAACTAGAGATGTGTGGCGGGCACTTTTTGTGTTTTGGTTTTGGTTCTGATTCCATCCTCGTGTTCTGGATCTGGATTGGTTTTGCCAAAACCACCCTTTCGTGTTTTGGTTTTGGATCTGGATGATTTTTGAAAATCACAGAATTTGGGGGTAATTTTGATCCTATGGTATTATTAACCTCAAAAGCATTCATTTCCACTCATTTCCAGTCTATTCTGAGCACCTCACACCTCACAATATTGTTTTTAGGCAAAAAGGTTGCACCGAGGTGGGTGTATGAGTGAGTAAGCTAAGCTACACACGTGTGCGGCACAAACACCTGGCCCGTCTAGGAGTGGCACTGCAGTTGCAGACAGGTTGGCACTTAAAAAAACTATGCCCCAAACAGCACATGATGCAAAGAAGAAAAAGAGGTGCAATGAGGTAGCTGTATGACTAAGCTAAACGACACAAATATGCGGCACATGGGACGTGCTGGAATTTGTCCAGATGTAATAAACACACAATATTGGTTGCACAGGAGAGCATACCCCTAAACCACACACACACACACACACACACACACACACACACACACACACACACACACACACGGCAAAGCTTGTAAAATGATTTTGGATAATAATAACCCTTTTATTTGGAGCTATTATAATAATATGCAGCACAGGCGAGTGTACCCCTACAACACACACAGGGCAAACCCTGTAAAAATTATTTGGATAATAATATAAGTAATGTATAGAACCCTTTTATTTGGAGTAAATAAAATACAGCACAGGACACCACAACTGGACTTATGGGAGAATAAGACACCACCACTGGACTGATGCAGCACAAGACAGCACCACTGGGAAGGACTTATACGGCAGTACTCCTGGACTTATACGGCAGTACCCCTGGAGTTGTACGGAAGTGTCAGACAGGATGGCACTTTAAAAAACTACTCCCCAAACAGCACATGATGCAAAGAAGAAAAAGAGGTGCAAGATGGAATTGTCCTTGCGCCCTCCCACCCACCCTTATGTTGTATAAACAGGACATGCACACTTTAACAAACCAATCATTTCAGCGACAGGGTCTGCCACACGACTGTGGCTGAAATGACTGGTTGGTTTGGGCCCTCACCAAAAGAGAAGCAATCAATCTCTCCTTCCACAAACTGGCTCTACAGAGGCAAGATGTCCACCTCATCCTCCGATTCCTCACCCCTTTCAATGTGTACATCCTCCTCCTCATAGAGTTTTAATTCGTCCCCACTGGAATCCACCATCACAGGTCCCTGTGTACTTTCTGGAGGCAATTGCTGGTAAAGGTCTTCCCGGAGGAGTTTATAATTAATTTTGATGAACATCATCTTCTCCACATTTTCTGGAAGTAACCTTCTACACCGATCGCTGACAAGGTTACTGGCTGCACTAAACACTCTTTCTGAGTACACACTGGAAGGGGGGCAATATAGGTAAAATCAAGCCAGTTTGTGCAAGGGCATCCAAATTGCCTCTTTTCCTGTCAGTATATGTATGGACTGTCTGACATGCCTACTTGGATGCTGTCACTCATATAATCCTTCACCATTCTTTCAATGGTGACAGAATCATATGCAGTGACAGTAGAAATGTCAGTAATTGTTGGCAGGTCCTTCAGTCCGGACCAGATGTCAGCACTCACTTCTGACTGCCCAGCATCACCGCCAGTGGGTGGGCTAGGAAATCATATCCTTTTCCTGGCAGCTCTAGTTGCAGGGAGAAAATGAAGAAGGAGCTGATGACGGGTCACGTTCCACTTGAGTTGACAATTTTCTCACCAGCAAGTCTTTGAACCTCTGCAGACTTGTGTCTGCCGAAAAGATAGATACAACGTAGGCTTTAAACCTAGGATCGAGCACGGTGGCCAAAATGTAGTGCTCTGATTTCAACAGACTGACCACCCTTGAATCCTGGCAAAGTGAATGAATGGCTCCATCCACAAGTCCCACATACTTTGCGGAATCACTCCATCTTAGCTCCTCCTTCAACTTCTCCAGCTGCTTCTGCAAAAGACTGATGAGGGGAATGACCTGACTCAAGCTGGCAGTGTCTGAACTGACGTCACGTGTGGCAAGTTCGAAGAGTTGGAAAACCTTGCACAAGACAAATCATTTTCCACTGCACTTGAGTTACGTGCATTTCCCCTCTTTTGCCTTTATCGTAGGTGGCTGTATAGGCTTGAATGGCCTTTTGCTGCTCCTCCATCCTCTGAAGCATATAGAGTGTTGAATTCCACCTAGTTACCACCTCTTGCTTCAGGTGATGGCAGGGCAGGTTCAGGAGCGTTTGATGACGCTCCAGTCTTCGGCACACGGTGGCTGAATGCCGAAAGTGGCCTGCAATTTTAAAGGCCACCGACAGCATCTCCTGCATGCCCGTCATTTTTAAAAAAATTCTGCACCACTAAATTATTTGTATGTGCAAAACATGGGATGTGCTGGAATTTGCCCAGATGTAATGCATGCACAATATTGGTGGCATTGTCCGATATCACAAATCCCCAGGAGAGTCTAATTGGGGTAAACCATTGTGCGATGATGTCCTTCAGTTTCCTTAAGAGGTTGTCAGCGGTGTGCCTCTTATGGAAAGCGGTGATACATAGCGTAGCCTGCCTAGGAACAAGTTGGCGTTTGCGAGATGCTGCTACTGGTGCCTCCGCTGTTGTTGCTGCAGGAGGCCATACATCTACCCAGTGGGCTTTCACAGTCATATAGTCCTTAGTCTGCCCTGTTCCACTTGTCCACATGTCCGTGGTTAAGTGGACATTGAGTACAAATGCATTTTTTAGGACACTGAGGATACTTTTTCTGATGTCTCTGTACATTCTTGGTTTCACCTGCCTAGTGAAGTGGAACCTAGATGAGATTTGGTACCGGGGACACACTACCTCAAACAATTCTCTAAGTCCCACTAAACTAATGGCGGATACCGGATGCACATCTAACACCAAAATAGCTGTCAAGGCCTCAGTTATCCGCTGTGCAAAAGGATGACTGTTGGACAGTCAATTGTTTAGTTGAAGTAGTACAAGTGGTCTTCGGACTTCCCCTCTGGGATGACGATCGACTCCCAGCAGCAACAACAGCAGCGGAACCAACAGCAGCAGTAGGCGTACCACTCAAGGATCCTCCGGAGGAATCCCAGTTAGGAGAGGACTCCTCAATCTTGCCAATGACATGGCCTGCAGGACTATTGGCGTTCCTGTCTAAGGAGGAAATTGACATTGAGGGAGTTGGTGGTGTGGTTTGCAGGAGCTTGGGTACAAGAGGAAGAAGGGATTTAGTTGTCAGTGGACTGCTTTCGCTGTCACCCAAAGTTTTTGAACTTGTCAATGACTTCTGATGAATGCGCTCCAGGTGACGTATAAGGGAGGATGTTCCTAGGTGGTTAACGTCCTTACCCCTACTTATTACAGGTTGACAGAGGCAACACACGGCTTGACACCTGTTGTCCGGATTTGTGGAGAAATAATTCCACACCGAAGAGGTGGCTTTTTTGGTATTTTGCCCAAGCATCACAATGGGCTTATTCATCCCACAGACAACAGGTGTCTCCCCCAGTGCCTGATTTAAACAAACCACATCACCATCAGAATCCTCCTTGTCATCTTCCTCCTCAGCACCAGCTACACCTATGTCCTCATCCTGGTGTACTTCAACAGTGACATCTTCAATTTGGCTATCAGAAACTGGACTGTGGGTTCTACTTCCAGCACTTGCAGAGGTCGTGCAAATGGTGGAAGGAGCCACCTCTTCCCGTCCAGTGGTGGGAAGGCCAGGCATCGCAACCGTCGACACAATTGGACTCTCCTTGGGGATTTGTGATACCATCTTAGAACACACAGTTCTTTGCTGTGCTTTTTCCATCTTAACTGTTATCATTTTTCTAGCAGAAGGATGAGTGCTTCCATCGTCATGTGAAGCTGAACCACTAGTCATGAACATAGGCCAGGGCCTTAGCCGTTCCTTGCCACTCCGTGTCATAAATGGCATATTGGAAAGTTTACGTTTCTCCTCAGACCATTTAAATTTCTTTTTTTGGGTCTTTTTACTGAACTTTTGGCTTTTTGGATTTTACATGCCCTCTACTATCACATTTGGTATTGGCCTTGGCAGATGACATTGATGGGATTTAATTGTCTATATCATGACTAGTGGCAGCAGCTTCAGCACTAGGAGGAAGTGTTTCTTGATCTTTCCCTATTTTATCCTCCAATATTTTGTTCTCAATTATTTTTCTGGAGTTATATAACAATATACGGTACAGGAGAGCGTACCTCTACACCACACAGGGCAAACCCTGTGAAAATTATTTGGATTAATTATTAATAAACCCTTTATTTGGAGTACATAATATACATAACAGGACAGCACCACTGAACTTATATGGCAGCACCACTGGACTGGACTTATACGGCAGTACCACTGGACACATACGGCAGCATCACTGGACTGGATTTATACACCAGTACCACTGGAATTATACAGCAGGATCTCTGGAATTATATGGCAGGATCACTGGATTTATATGACAGTACCACTGGAATTATACGACAGGATCACTGGACTTATATGGCAGTACCACTAGACATATACGACAGTATCACTGGACTGGACTTATACGCCAGTACCACTGGAATTATATGGCAGGATCACTGGAATTATACGGCAGTACCACTGGACTTATACGGCAGTACCACTGGACATATACGGCAGTATCACTGGACTGGACTTACTGTATACGCCAGTACCACTGGACTTATATGGCAGGATCACTGGAATTATACGGCAGGATCACTGGATTTATACAGCAGGATCACGGGAATTATACGGCAGGATCACTTGAATTATACTACAGGATCACTGGATTTATACGCCAGTACCACTGGAATTATACAGCAGGATCACTGGATTTATACGCCAGTACCACTGGAATTATACGGCAGGATCACTGGACTTATATGGCAATACCACTGGACATATACTGGACCTCAAACAAAAAACTGAAACCAGGCGCTAGTAGATAACTAATCACAAATATATAACTAAAAAATCTTTTTCAAGCTGCAAAAGAATTACTGATTGGGGGTAATCAAGTCAGAATAATTAGCACTGGAAGCTCATATGCTAATCCCACAACAACTCTAAAAATTAACCTCTTGCGCTATAAAATAAGATATGGCTGATATTCAAATAACCAAACTGTATATTCAGTAAATTTCATACGTTTTAATACATATAAAAAATCTAGACCGGTCTATAATATATAACAATATATGATCATAAATAAATTAAATAATACGAAATACATATATATATTATTAAAAAATTCTCAAGGAGGTAGATCCAAGCTATTCTGTGCACAGTCATATACGAACAAACAAAAATCCGTATCTCAGTCCGTATATTTATATTAATTATAACGTGTAGCAGCTTTCATTAGAACCCGTATATATATATATATATATATATTGTTGCTCCTTAATAGAATTTAGATGACAGAGTTCTTTATAATATTGCCCATCAGCAAGGACAAAAACGTTACATGGAAAACTTGCTCCCAGCTGGAGCCTTACGTGTGGCTTCCGTCAGCGATGTTTGACACAAGGGGGAGTCCCAATGGTGAACACAGCGGCCCCGGAATGAGGGATCCTGCGCCTGCACTGGCGCTCGCTTGCAGCGATGATGTCCAGTCACGGGGCTCAAAGAGACTACACCACTTTACTGCTGCTTGCAAGCACCCAGGTCGCGGTCTCTCTCCTCCCAATCAGTGTCCGGCTATCACACTCTGATGCAGTTCGCTCCTTTAGCAGACGCTATATCCAAGAATTCTTGGATAAAGCTTCTGCTAAAGGAGCGAAACGTGTCAGTGTGTGATATTGGACCCTCTTATTGTCATCTGAACCCGTCTCCATTACCGACATTTGTACTGTCATCAGCCGGACACTGATTGGGAGGAGAGAGACCGCGACCTGGGTGCTTGCAAGCAGCACTGCACTGGACATATGGCAGCAGAGGACACCACCACTGTGACTGGACTGATGCAGCACAAAACACCACCACTGAACTGATGCAGCACAACACAGCACCACTGGACTGGACTTATACAGCAGCACTGGACATATGGTAGCAGAGGACACAACCACTGTGACTGGACTGATGCAGCACAAGACACTAACACTGAACTGATGCAGGACACTGAAGACGGAGACACGTTTTCTCTCTACACTCCCCAATGCCGGAGTGAAAATGGCGGTGACGCGCAGTGACTTATATGGACTACAAACCCCGCGAGAATCCGACAGCGGGATGATGACTTTTTGCCTCGTTCTTATTTTCCCGCCAGACTTGGATTCAGGCTCGGGTGGTGACGTTCGGGCGGGTTCGGTTCTCTAAGAATCGAACCCGGCAATACCCTCAATATTAGTTTACTGATAATAATCAGTAAAGTATTATTGAACTTCTCTGAAATCAATATTATTTTTGCACCTTAGTCGGTGGTGCTGGTAAAATTGCACATGTGTAGTTATAAAAAAAAAAAAAGCTAATGCATGAAAAATGAAGTGGGAGATGCCAGGGAACAGGAAAGTATATTACCTATTGTTTTTAGAATTGTTCCAAAAATCATTGTGTAACATAAACATCAATTTTTTTTGTGTGTTTAAAATAAAATAAAAAGATCGTAGATCAATGTCTATTTCTATGCTGTGGTAGTTAATCCTTTTTGTGGAAAGTTTAATTATTGATAAATGAATGATATTGTAAATTTGTAAGGTGATCAAAAATACTCTGTATCATATGGCAGTCAGTCTCCTCTGAGTTACATGGATGTCTCTGGTGATTTATATATTGTATGGTCACCTCTGATGCCCTCGGTATTAGATGAAGGTCACTAATGCTATCCATATTTATATCTATTATAATGTGTTCACTGCAATGCCCTTTGTATTGTATGGTGGTCACTATAATGTCACAACTGAGGGCCTGAGCTGACGGGAGGCAGCCTCAGTTGTAGGGGCTGAGATGTACCGGAACCTGGGAGGTTGTATCAGACCCCTGGACATGTAAGTAACATGAATAATAACTGCCCGAAGGCGTGACCACGACAACTTGGATAAAAGTCAATGATGTTTATTATGACAACTCCGCAACACAGCAGCAGTAAAAGAAAATGTAAAAGTCAGCAAAGAATAAATACAGTTCCTGGGTACTACAGGATGGCAGGAGCCACAGGGCACTGGTAGTGTGAGATAGTTCTTATGATCTTCTAGATGGAAAGTCCTTACCAGGCCCGACTGTAGCAATGGAGAAAACCCAGGATTGTGCCAGCTGGTGTTCCAGGAAAAGCTGGGTTGCTGAAGATAAAACAGCTGCTGTGGATACTGGCTGGAACCAGACTGTTGTTAGCACGGAGTGGATACTGGCTGGAACCAGTTAAATAATAAATGAACTTGGGAGCGATGAAATATGAACTGAAATGTAGAACTTGAGAGCGGAGAAATAATAATACCGGTGGAGAGTGGTAAAGTGTAGAAAGGACACCGGCCCTTTAAGGGAAGCTGTACTCTGCTGGAAGCTGAGCTGGAAGCAGGTAATGTTGTAGCTGGAAACAGATGAATCCACAATGGATTGGAGAGTCAGGCTACACCGCAGGTGGAATGCTGGTGCGGGTCTCTATGGTGGAAGTCTTGAGACAGGAGCTGGAACCTGGAAGACAATCACAGGAGAGAGACAAACAGGAACTAGGTTTGACAACCAAAGCACTGACGCCTTCCTTGCTCAGGCACAGTGTATTTATACCTGCAGCAAGGAAGGGATTGGCTAGGCAATTATGCAGATTATCAATACTGAGAACAGATTGGTGGAAATGATCAGCTGACAGAATCCAAGATGGCTGCGCCCATGCAGACACTTGGAGGGAAGTTTGGTTTGTAATCCATGTGGTAATGAAAACAGTAATGGCGGCGCCGGCCACCGGAGACAGGAGGCGCCAGGCTGACAGATGCACATCCAACCACGCGGACACAGCGGAGGCCGCGGCTGACGTAATCGCCACTCAGACACTCTGCATGCAGAAGTTCAGGGACGGCGGCGGAGGCCGCGGGAGACGCCATGCCAGGTGTAATATGGCGTTTACTGTGACAGCGTCCCAGAGTGACAGGAGAGGATACAGGAATGTACACATCAGGATAACAGATGGGATCCGGTCCTGGAGCGCTGAGCCAGCCTTAGGAGGCATCTGATGGGTAAGAAATGGCGTCCAGATACCCGGATCGTGACAGCACCCCCCCCTTTAGGAGTGGCCCCAGGACACTTCTTTGGCTTTTGAGGAAACTTGGAATGGAATCTCCGGACCAAGGCAGGAGCATGGACATCAGAAGCATTGGTCCATGAACGTTCCTCAGGACCATAACCCTTCCAGTCAATAAGATATTGTAGTTGACCGTAACGGTGACGTGAGTCCAGGATCTTGGCCACTTCATACTCAACGCCTCGTTGAGTTTGGACTTTCGGAGTTGGAGGAAGTGAGGAATGAAACCGATTCAAGATCAGCGGTTTCAACAGGGAAACATGGAATGTCCTGGGTATTTTTAAGAAGGGAGGCAACTGGAGTCTGTAAGCAACAGGATTGATGACTTGTTCAATCTTGAAAGGACCGATATAGCGAGGTGCAAACTTCATACTGGGAACTCTTAACCTCAAATTCTTCGTGGATAACCATACCCGATCACCCACCTTGAGAGCAGGAACTGCTCGACGCTTCTTATCCGCAAACTTCTTGTACCTGAACGATGCCTTGAGCAGAGCTGATCGTACGCTCTTCCAGATATTGGCAAACTGATGCAAGGTGATATCCACTGCGGGAACAGAAGTTGCTGGAAGCGGTTGGAACTCAGGGACTTTAGGGTGGAATCCAAAGTTAGTGAAGAATGGTGTTGAAGCAGATGAAGAATGATACTGGTTGTTATGACAGAACTCGGCCCAGGGAAGTAATTGAACCCAGTCATCTTGAGAGGAGGACACATAGATGCGGAGGAAGGCCTCCAAGTCCTGATTCACCCTCTCGGTTTGACCATTGGTCTGAGGATGGTAAGCCGTGGAAAACTTTAGCTTGACTTGGAGGACTTGACATAAACTTCGCCAGAATTTGGCTGTGAATTGAACTCCTCGATCTGAGATAATTTCTTCAGGAAGACCGTGGAGTCGGAAGATCTCTTGTATGAATACTTGAGCCAACTTGGAAGCTGACGGAAGACCGGTGAGAGGAATGAAGTGTGCCATCTTGGTGAACCGGTCAACTACCACCCAGATGGTATTGAACTTGTTGCACATGGGTAAGTCTGTAATGAAATCCATCGACAAGTGGGTCCATGGTCGACGGGGAACGGATAGTGGAACCAGTTGCCCCGCAGGCGACTGGCGGGATACTTTATGTTGGGCACACTTTGGGCAAGATGCAATAAACTCCAAGACGTCCTTTTTCAGAGTTGGCCACCAATAGGACCTAGAGATAAACTCCAGGGTTTTTTGGATACCTGTATTTCCGGCAAAACGGGAAGCATGGGCCCAATGCATGAGCTTCTTCCTTAGCATCGGCTTCACAAAACTTTTCCCTGATGGGGGCGTAGAGTCCATCCCTACCGTGGAGAATGCCAACGGATTTATAATAGGATGCTTGTCTGAAGACTCTGACTCATTTTCTTGCTCCCATGAGCGGGAAAGGGCATCGGCCTTGCGATTCTGAGAGCCCGGACAGAACTGGAGTTTAAAGTCGAACCTGGAAAAGAAAAGTGCCCATCTGGCCTGACGAGGGTTGAGACATTGTGCGCCCTTCAGGTATAAAAGGTTCTTGTGGTCTGTAAGTATGGTGATTGAATGAGAAGCTCCCTCCAACAGATACCTCCACTCTTCTAGAGCGAGCTTGATGGCTAGCAACTCCTGGTCGCCAATGGCATAGTTGCGCTCAGCTGGGGAGAACTTCCGGGAGAAGAAACTGCAAGGGTGTAAATGGCCATCTTTAGCCCTCTGAGATAACACCGCTCCTACTCCAACGGAGGAGGCATCCACCTCTAAGATGAAAGGAGAGTCGATGTCAGGCTGTTTCAGAACAGGCGCAGAGATGAACCTTTGTTTTAAAAGATGAAATGCTTGCATGGCTTCTTCAGACCACTTGGACGGGTTAGCACCCTTCTTAGTGAAAGCAGTAATAGGCGCCACAATGGTGGAAAAGTCTCGTATAAACTTTCGGTAATAGTTGGCGAACCCTAAGAACCTCTGGACCCCTTTGAGGGTTAAGGGTACCGGGCAATTTTGGATTGCTAGTAGTTTCTCAGGATCCATCTCTAGTCCGGAACCGGACACAATGTACCCTAGAAACGGAATGGACTTGACTTCAAAGACGCATTTTTCTAATTTGCAATAGAGGTGATTGACACGGAGACGGGACAGAACCTCTTTAACCCAAAAACGATGTTCCTCTAAATCGTTGGCAAAAATGAGGATATCGTCTAGATAGACCACGACATGACGGTATAGAATGTCTCTGAAGATCTCATTGACAAAATGCTGGAAGACAGCTGGAGCATTGCTCAATCCGAAGGGCATGACGAGGTACTCATAATGTCCGTCACGGGTGTTAAAGGCGGTCTTCCACTCGTCACCCTCACGGATCCGGATGAGATTGTATGCACCTCGCAAGTCCAGCTTTGTAAAGATGGTAGCTCCGCTAACTCTGTCAAAGAGCTCAGTAATCAGGGGTAAAGGATAACGGTTATTGATGGTAATGTCGTTCAAACCTCTGTAGTCGATGCACGGCCGCAGACCACCATCTTTCTTTTTTACAAAAATGAAGCCTGCGCCGGCTGGAGAAGAAGAAGGTCGAATGAACCCCTTTGCTAGGTTCTCTTTAATATATTCCTCCATAGAATGCGTCTCAGGCAGAGACAACGGATAAGTTCGGCCTCGAGGTGGAACCTTCCCTGGAACGAGATCAATCGGACAGTCCCATTCTCTATGAGGAGGAAGGATATCAGCAGAAGCTTTACTGAACACATCCGTGAAATCTTGATATGGAGGAGGTGGAACATCAGACGACCTGGGGGAGGAAGAACAGACAGGCAATACTTTAAACAAACATGTCTCAGCACAGGAGGAACCCCATGCCAGGATTTGCGTAGTCGTCCAATCAATTGTAGGATTGTGAAGACGGAGCCATGGAAGTCCCAGGACCACAGGATGTGTGGCTCTTGGAATCACTAAAAAAGAAATAAGTTCGGAATGAAGAACTCTCACTCTCAGACGAACTGGTAGAGTCCTTAAAGAAATAACTGCATCAAAAATTTTGCTGCCATCCACGGCAGTTAAAGAAATGGACGAAGGAAGTCTCTCGGTGGGTAGGGACCACCGTTTAACATAGGCTTCGGTAATAAAGTTCCCAGCTGCTCCGGAATCAAGGAGGGCAATGACGTTCCGATAACGTTGAGCAACTTGAAGCGAGACTGGGAGATTACAATCTTGAGGAGATGGAGAGGAGATCATTACTCCTAGCCGGCCCTCTCCTTGGCGAGCTAGGATTTGGAGTCCCGGACGTTTGGGACAAGCATTAATGGTGTGAGACGGAGCTGCACAATAAAGACAGAGAGACTCGGAGAGACGTCTTCGGCGCTCAGCAGGAGTTAAACGGGAACGGCCAATTTGCATGGGCTCATCTTTA